>NW_003315380.1:0-125468 GCF_000151505.1 Trichophyton verrucosum HKI 0517 | reverse complement strand
AAAAAAAAAAAAAAAAAAGGACAAACGGGCAAACAATCTGGCATGAGGGAATGCTGACAAAATGTAAGATGACCCTGCTATGGTCTATCGGTGGAACCCCTTGCTTCTGCACAGAGGGCGCCATGATGTTTTCCCCGGCCTACTCCACTGCCTTGTGCCTGTTAGTTAGTCATAACTACTAAGTACTGCCATCCCGGCTGCGGGCAGGGTAAGGGGATGGAGGGCAGCCTGGAAAGTGTTCGACACAAACCAGGCCATGCATCAAATATACTTGGTTACTTACATGCACACATACATGGCAGGAAGTCACGGTTGAATGGATCAACCTACAGAGTAACTTACTCCTACCAATTTAGTTCCCCCCAGGCTGCTTTTCGGCCTATCTTCTTCCCACCCCCTTTTGTCTCTTTCTCTCTCTCCCTCTCTCTCTTTTGGTCGTCTCCTGCAGTGCCGAGACGGGTAGCGAGACTTGGTGTGCGTCAAGTGTCTAATTTGGACCATGCCCTCGAAGGTCGATGACACCCTGCGGCGGCGAGAAAGGGACGTCTTCCCGTCTGCCTCACAGGGAATGGAGATATAAGCTGCTCTTGGGCTGCTAGAAAATGAAACGTCAAGAATTCCGAGAAACCTTCGAATGCACGGAGAAAGCCGAAGTGCAAGGCTCCTCTTACTTAAGCAGCTAAGCTCATTTAGCAAGGCTCAGGGGGTAGGGAGGATGGGAAGACGAGCTGGATGGAGCTTCACCAAGACGGAGTATAACATCGGGAGTTATATCCTTAGCCCCAAGACTCTCGTCAAACGAATTATGATTATATTTTGATGATTCGTCTCTCCAAACATAACGGCCTACCGGAGGTTTTCTTTCCTGCTGAAGTTTTTGCTCTGCGTAGTTATTCCCTTTCCACACGCTAGTTATCCTTGATTTCTCCTTGCTTGCACGAGTCATGGCCCCAATATCATAGCTATTAAGATATAAGAGGTAGCCTGGAAATGAAAGCCAGTTGAAACCATCATCACGTCTCAACGGCTGGCTATGGCTGAAAATCCACTCTCAGACAAGGAGTTTCAGTCTCGCACGCTGCCTTGGACCGAGATTAAGGTCGGGTGAAATACTAATAATATCTCCATCGTGGGCCCATCAGAAAATGGAAAAGCGTCTCGATCGTCCCGCCCTGTATGTTGATCTGCTCCCAAAGGGCACAGGAGGGGATTTTAATGTTAAAAATGAAGGGGAAGGGTTATAAACTCTTGTCGATAACTAGCACATCCATGCAAAAATCAGTGGCTGACAGCATCGAATGAAAGCCCGTTCTTCATATGATCGACAGCTATGCTGTGCACAAAGTGGGGATTTTTGGCATTGCATATATATGAGCCCTTCTTATTATTATTATTTCCTCGTTTTAAATTCCATTTCAACGAGATGGTTATTTCGTCGCTTGATCCACTCATCTAGGACGATTTTGTCCTTGGAGAGTGAACAGATGCACAATGATGCACGAGAGGGCAAGGGGTAGAGCCGAAGAGTGCGTTCAGCCTATTAGAATTGAGCCACTTGCGCCGAAGAAGGTGGATGGGGTGTGGACTTTCGCCGTAATGATGACCGAGGGGCTGCTGCTGAGTGATATCATTCTCATCTAATACTCCATATTAATCACTAACCGATTCTGGGGTGATATAACTATATATCGAATATACTGACTCGAGGGCAGAGAGTTTTACTGTTATACTTGTTTTGCCACCATCAACACCTAGATTTATGCATAAATGATGGACCCTGGTATTCCGTAGAGCGAATTTACTACTTGCCGTTTCTTCCCATGGATTCACCACTCTCTCCCGCAAGGGGTAAGAATATAGGCCTGGCAGGGAGTGGTTCCGGGAACAAGGACGCTGCATCTCTTTTCCGAGTCAGGGCAGGCTGATGCGCGAACATGTAGAAATGCAGCAGCACGCTGTTGTGCCAGCTGAACAGAGCATGAGAATCGAAAACTGCGATGAAATTTCGCCAAAGACTCGATTTTTGGTGCAAAACAACGTCTGACATTGAGAGTTGCCTGATTAGGACAACGCACAGACTTTTGAGTGTTATTTTTCTTTCTGGCTTCAAAAACAAACATCGACTTCAACCTCACACAACGTCAATTGCACATCATCCATCAGCATCATCATCGTCATCGTCATCGTTAGCCAGAAATAGCGGATTATGCATCAGATCATCGTCTTGTCATCACTGCAGGGCTTTAATTAGAGACGGGCGGACGAGTTCCTGATGCAGTCCGGGACAGCTCTCGGTCCCGACGCAAATGCTTATTTTTCTGGCGTCCTAGTGGGCATGGCTGAGGTATGATCCGAGGGGACAACAAATGAACTTCCTAAAGAAAATGAAGAAGATATATTGTGGTATGCAGAATTATGCCACTTGCTTTTTCCATCGGAGGAAAAAGCGGTTCAGACATGGGTGTGATTTAGGTGTTTCTCTTAACAGCATGCTCTCTTGTGCAGCAGATACTGATCACCCCCCATGACAGGCTGCTTCACCTCATTGGCAAGTTGAGCCGTGGAGAGACTCCGAAAGACCAAGCGAATTTGTCCTCTCGACCAAAGGTGGATGCGCACACGCTGCATATAACTGCGGGAAAATTATGTATGCGGATGGCGGGGGAGAGAAAGGATAAATAAAAAGGCAACGGGCTTTGGCTCGAGACCTTTACCTGATAGGGCCTCTTGTCCGTGAAGCTTACGCACCTGTCACAAATCCTGATCCTTGTCCAGATTGGGGAGGAACCACACCATAAGTTTCTGGACGAGACGGTCATCCCAACACCCCCAGATGAGTTAAGTCCAACTTCCTCCATGCAAAAAGAGTCCATGAAGCTCTCGGTTGTTCGGAAGATATTATGGACTGGCAAAGACGAGTGGGATAAGATGGAAAAGAGGAAAAAAGAAATGGGTGGCGTTCGCGCTTCTCCTGTTACAGGTGACGCTTTTCTGCGTTCTGACAGCATTGCTAGTGATTCCCTCCCTTCTTGATGACGCTCTGATCTTGAGCAAAACCCAACTTGACCAAACCTCTGTAGTGGGGAGCGATGAGAGACCGCACATGAGAGGCCAAGACAGAAGGAGGCATCCCTTCCTCAGCACCCATTTTTTCTATTCTGACGAGAGTCGTAACTCAGGTGGATGGGAACGGATCGCCCCGCTCTGTACCACCGTCCCGAGAGCCTTTCTGCTGCCAGTTCTCCAAACAAATATTCATCCAAACTTGTCGTCTCAGATTCAGAATCAGACACGGCAGTTAATTTATTCTCACACAGAGCGAGGGTAAAGAATGATTCCTGAAATACCTGGGCATGCACGGGGTCTGGAGCGTTCATAGCAGGGACGGAGTATGTACGTATATGGATAAGGGCTCTCTCTCGTATTGACGCAACAGAGTCTGGAGTTCGTATTCTGCAAGGATAGAACCGCTGGTGGCTACCCAACATGGTGGAAGAGGTAGCATCTCCTCAAGAAGGATCGGAGAAGGATAACCTCGTCCTCGTATCGTGGGAGCATATCTCGTTTACTTATATTATATCTCCTCTTGTCTCTTGATCAGTATGCTAATAGTGGTTTTTCACAGATACACTGGTGTTGTGTTACAGGAAATCAGCGATCTTCTCCTCAATCTGTCAATAGGGCCACTGCCAGCCAATAAGCTAGGCCTTGAAACGCTTGCCTAAAAAAAGGGATGCCTCCACAAGTGGTGCCGATATATAAATAGGCAGCGCGTGGTGGCTCCGCTAGCGATCGCCATGATTCGTTCAGAGACCTGCGCTCCCCTTGCCTTCGATTGGCGGATAGGTGCGCCTTCGCCAGGACCGGCCCCTGTCCCTGCCCCAGTGCCTTTCCGCCTGTGAGGGCGCTTCGCACTTCTTTTTCTCCCTCTGTCTATTTCCATCTTGTACGTTTTATTTTTAAATTTTTACTTTGGCAAACTGAAAATTAAAATGAAGCAGAAAAAAAAAAAGAAAAGAAAAGAATTTCCGAGATGATTGAGATCAGGATTCCTGTTCCCTCTTAGTTACATATGCATGTTCATTTGACGGTTGAGAGGCCGTCTATGCTACCCTGGTAACTTGCATTTTATAACACTTGGTTCTGCTTCTTCAACCTCCCCGCTACCTTTTCTCCCATTTCCCCTTTCCTTTGCTCTCTCTCTCTCTTCCTCCTCACTTCACAAAACGCTCTTCAGCCAGAGTTTCTACTCTGCCACGCTCTGATCGTCGCCTAGGCAGGATCGAAACAATTATTGAAATTCGACACCCCAATGAAGCTCCCACAAGAATAGAAATTTACCCGCCACCAGATATTCGCCATCTCTCACGATGCATGGGTCCACTCGAACTGGCATTATCATAGATTGTTTCCCCTGTCGCTATATCAACATTTACCTCGCGTGCTTTGCGGACAACTTCCAACTCATGACAACTCACTTGTTTTAACTGTCTCTTGCTTACCACATCCGGATCCCCCCGTTGCAGGAAGCGAACTTCCTTGGATCGTCTATTTTTGTCCTGGTTTTCGCCTCTCGCGTGGTCTCGAGGTCGGGTCGGTCGGACTTTGAGTCTTCTCCTAGATTCAATATTCTTTTTTTTTGACTTTCCTCTTCTTTGGGCTATTTGAATTAAAAACATCCTCCCACTCCCAAGAGTAGCCATGATCACTATACCAATGGCTAGTGAGAAGCCCATCAACCTCACATCAGTGGAACCGGAAGCCACCTCTCCTGGACGAAGTAGTTCTCCAGCACTCTCCTCATCATCCTCATCATACTCTTCAACCGCCCTCTCACCTGCGTCCTTTTCTTCATCTCACTCTTCAGCGACCGCATACTCGCCCGTCATCTCGCCTTCAGAAGATTACCACCAGCCTCCTACCAATATGCTGAAAGTGGCTACCCAACCAGCGGTATACCCAACCGTGCCCTCGATAGCACCGCCTCTAACACCTATCCGGAACCAAGTTGGTCCCAATATTAACAAGAGACCCAAACTATCTCTCCAAACGTCCTGTGTTCCCGTCACCTTTGGCAAATCGTCAACTGCACTATCTTTGGCTGTTTCGAGTAACAGTTGTCAGTCCCCTACCAACAGGAACACCTTCAAAAATGCCTACGAATCATTTCACCGTATCAACTCACCAATATGTCGGTCACCTCTAAAAGGTCCCTCAAGGAATCGCCAGCGTGCGCCGTCATCACCTGCAAGGGCAGGACCTGTCCGGGCTGCAGAGCCGCCTTACAAGCTTCCAAAGGGCATACGGGGAATTTTAAGAAACTCACCCATCCCATCACCCGCTCAGGCTGAAGAACAACTTGGGAGCCCAGAAGCGACAGCGTCAACCCCATCTACAAAACGAGTGAAATATCGATACCCACTTGACGAGATCATAAAGACAGTCAAGTTTACCGCTAAACACTCCGACATTGAATCGACAGATGCCTCCGGAGCGAGTTCCCCGCTCGACACATACACATACAGTTCGTCGGAGGAAGATTCCGATTCCAGCGACTCCGCATCCAGCGGATCAACTCCGTCAGAAGACGAGTCAGAGAATGCAGTCAAGTCACCTAAGAGAACAAGAAAGCAGACCCGGTCAAAACACAAGAGCTTTCGCAGCCAGAGACAAATCCTTGCAGCCGGTGTCCGAGATGGCATATTGCCCTCTCGAGAAGACAGCTTACCTCCACAAACGCCTATACACCAACGGACCGTCCAGCGGGAATGGCGGTGGACTCTGGGGCCGATAAAAGATGGTCATGTTCAGTCTTCCAGCCCTCCGAGCTCCGATCTCGCAACACCCCCTGCAGAGGCATCGTACGAGGTACCTTCAACACCACATACCGAGAAAAAGAACGACGACACCCCCCTAGCCTTTGCTGACATGACGCCTCCGCCGTCTCAAGGCTCCGGGATATGTTCCAGCCCGGTTGTCAAGCCAGGCTCTTTAAGGCTAACATGTTGAAGGCCGAAGCCATTCCTCGTCGAATCCCGTTACTCAATAACGATGCCAACGAACGTGACGACCGTGCATACTTACAATTCTCTATATATATATAAATTCATCTAACTTTCAGGATTGGCTGCTTCTCTCCATCCTTATTTACTTCTAACCACTCTGCTTGGGAGAGGCATTGTCATCACACTGCCCTTGAAACATAACACCCATTTGCTTGTTTTTATTGCTGTTCTTTGGCGGGAGTCTGGGAGCAAAAACGAAGCTTTGGCTTGTATACCCATGTAGCGTTTTCCCTTTCGAATACCAAATATTTTACTTAATTTTCAATAGCTGGACATATTGAGAATAAAGCTATCTACCTCACTTTTAATCAGAAACACGCATGACGTTATGTATATATATTTTTCTTTACAAAAAGAGTTACGTGTATATATATATAGAAAGAAAGAGAGAGAAAAAAAGAAAAGAAATCAACACCTAACAGTTCGCCTGACTCGGTCGCCTCGTATCCATCCACAGCCGTCTAACTTCTCTTACCGCCAACCTTCCGTCGTCACTTCACTTCGGGGCTACGATTCGGCTTTTATGGCGTTCGTATCGTTCCCCCATCACGCCTAAGTATTCTCCGAAGTGGCTACTCGAAGTTCTACCAGAGTTCTTTGCCTGAAGCATAAAAAGGGGGGAGTGGGGATGGGGGACTTCTGGCCTGGCTATATCTCCTTCTTTCGGTGCAGTTCCCAGCATAGACACCAACGGCAGCCACCCAGCCAACTAACACGTAACCAACACTTCGCAGCTTCGGGAGAACAGCCAACCTGCACCTTTTCGTAGCATCTGATGTCTCCCACTGGCCTGCCTGGGCAGGATGCACTGCGGCCATCTCCCTTTGACCTCTCAGGGGACCAATGGCGGATCTTCGCCGACACCCTCTGGACATGTTGGATCACACCCCGGAATTGCTTATGTGCGTTTCTGTCCATTTGGTCAATTCAAGGACAGGGGAGAATAAGATATCACGCAGGTAGCTGTCCGACCGTCCGATCCCCAACACGAACAAGCAAGCTGTTGGAGGAACAGAGGTTAACCGTGACGTGCTCATACTTCCAACGGTTCGAACTTCTGGTTAAGTTCGCCCTGCAGCCGTCTAGACGCTGACAACCAACTCCACCTCTCACATTTCTAAGAATAGCAGCCAGCCGTGCAGCCGCTTATCAAACTGTTGGTAATATCTCTCAAATCAACATTCTGGCTGTATCGATAAATGGCCTGCTAAATTTATCCCCATGCCAATCTTCATGCTTACCAGTGATTATACAATCACTAGTTACACGCAATTTATGAGCATTGGGCCTGAATTTCTCTGCCATATACCCAGATGGTCGTACAGTTCTACAAACGGACTTTACATCGCAGCATTTCCGAGTGATTTCTTCATGTTTAAGCCTGTTGAGTTGGCAATGAAGTCCGACTATGATAAATTTAAGTCTTCTGGCCGATCAACAATCTCCAAGCTCGGCAGATTGAGGAGTTGAGCTTGATCAACTTGGTGGATTGCAGGGGTGGTTAGGGATATCCGTTCATATCCACTCATATTATGAACAAATATTGATGTGACCACAATTGGCTTTTACCGTCTTTTGGTGAGAGTAACTGCCGTGTCGACGAGTTGATGTAGAGAGATAACAAGGGTATCAAAAACGACTCAACCATGGGCATAAGGCCGCTCGACAACGAGAGGCTGGAGTTTAGCCCAATGGATAGTCTACCAGAGCCCTAGTTGTGCAAGCTATATCATGAGTGTTCCCGAGCAGATGAAATAGAGCTACATGGTATAGTTAAAAATGGCTGGTGATGTTGTTTTTAGCCGGTTAAAAAGGTTGGTCGGGGGTTTAATGCCAATTCTGTGAAGCCATCGGTAGTGGATGCTGTTCTACTGACGAGCATACTGATGATACCAACTGCTATGTATTCGTGAATGTGTATAGGCCTGTTCAGGGCGACTATATCGCATCTGAGGTCCCTATCAACTTGTTACAGGCAGGTTTTTCATTCAGGGGTAGTAAACAAACATGAAGATGGACGGAGAGTATAATACCAACCCACATCCTCTAAATGGTGCGTAGAACTAGTATACCCTTACTCCGTACATATTTAAGCCTACTTACTCTGTAACACTGCTCTATTTTGTTTGCTAGGAGATTATCATCCTATCGCTGCCTGCTCCGTACAGTTGGCCGTGCTCTCGGTATGTTGACAGCCCCCATAATGAAGCCGCTGATGCTAGCCCAAAAGCGACGGCCGGCCACCACGGATGACCCTCAAATCCGAACTTGACTGGCTCTCCTTGCTTTTTAGCCGAAGAAGAAACGAGATGAAGGCCGGCTGGAAGCAAAGGGCCTCCTTGGCGGTCGTCTTGCTTTTTCTTCACTCTTGCAAGTTGAAGATAGAATCCTTCTGTCTGAACTCCCTCCATTCGACAGCCCCGAGAGCCAGAATTAGACTGATATATTATTATTGACTCGTGATGGTGCAACGTTTCAGCCTTCTGCTACACAGACAGGGACAGGGGGAAGTCTGTGTTAAAGATAAGCGCCATGCAAGGCCAGGGATCGAGCATTGAACATCAGCCATGAGCATCCAAAAGAAAAGAAACAAAAACGGCAGAGAGCCAGAGCAAATTTGCCGCCATGGGCTGAAACATATGATAATCACTCCAGACGGGACTCTCGACGGGACTCCAGACTGTCTGTGCTGGATGAGCCGTCATTTATCTGCGGACGGTTCAAGTTGCTTGATTCGGCCAAAGACAGACCGACAGAGGCGGAAGAGATATCAAAAGAAACGACAAAGAAAGGGACGAGTAGGGCGTTAGTGGGCTGTTTTGAAAACGTTTTGATAGGTCTCGCCGGGTAGGCTTGCTCGTTAGGAGGCATCTATTAAAGAGAGAGAAAGGCGAAGAGAATACGAGGCGAGAGGCCGGGACGTTTTATTTATAGAATAGGGACAGCAAGCATGACGATATCTGGGGGCTACCAAGTATGTACTTCGACCGCCTCTTACTGTCTCTATTTTTGCAAATATGAAATATATCCAACGTCCATCTCAAGAACGGAGGCTGCAGACATGCTAAGATGAAGCTTGCACCCAGCATCACCAGCCCATGGTTATGAGAGGAAAGCATTGAAACAATGTATATAACCATGGGCATTCACTTCGAGTGCTGTTGACATGGTAACTAACGGTTGACTAGTTTATACGGACAACATCCGGAGGACATCAGATCTCCTACCACTTATGATAGCACCACGGGGTCAAGATTATCAGCCCAGCAATACGGAGTACATTGCACGATCAATCTGGAGTATGTGCAGACGCTCGTGAACAAGTTAAAAGAATGTGGGGATAGAAGCAAAGACCCTCAGCCGGTCCAAAGAAGCAAAAAGAGCCCCAGAATGTCCGACTCGAATCTGGCTCAGCCGACTTCGGTTTGGATATCTGGCTCGCGGCCCGTCATGTCGCCCATAAGCTTGTCCTTCACCTTCTTCATCGCAAACGAAGCTTCGTGTTTGACGAAAGCGGCATTACGAGCTGGGCGCCATTGCATCACGCCACGATGCTTTCGCCATTCGCTGCGTCGGTTCTCCTTGTTGCCAATTCGTTCCCTCCTCTCCTCCGTTGTTTCGTGGCTTGATTCCGAGAGGACCCCGTCAGCAAGTGCAGTGTCGGTGTTGTCATCATTGTTGTCATTCTCGCCATGGCCATCCACCCTACCATCATCTAGATCATATTCATGAGAAGCCATAGCTCCACCACCGGCGACCTCAGCTCCAGCTACTTCTCCTTCTCCGAGGGGTCTATCAACCGCTTCAGTAGTGGTAGGGCCGTCGGCGTAGTCCATCATCTGAGGATTATTGTGGCTTTCAGGCATGCCATCTCCGCCCACCGTCATGGGTGCTAGAACGGTTCTATTCGCAGTTACGCCTGCATCTGCATCTGTGTTTACATTTGCATTTGCATTTGCGCTCCCGGCTGTTGTTGGACGAGATTGATTCCTACTCTGGTTCTCGTGTTGGCCTTCGGATGCTGCACCCCCCTCCATACGAGAGCTGGCGTTTCCTGTCATCGATTGTCGGATAATATCGTCAATTGAGGATAAGTTGCTGTCCTTCGATCTAGGCCTTCGAAGTTTGGCGCTGGCTTGACGGAGGATATCCCGTTCCTGGACTAGGGACTTTTCATGTAACCTCTGCACCGTTGGAGGAACCTCTGAGCGGATCTCTCCCCGTACGCCTTCAGATACACTCGCTTCCCATGTTTCAAAGGCTTCCCTGGAATCATTGTTATTGACCAGCTTCTCATGGGTCTGATGGAAACCAGGGGTGAAACGGCAGCTGAACTGGATTCGTCCAACCATCTCAAGGTCTTCCAAACCAGGACTATTTTTGGCTTCTTCCCAGTTCTCTTCTGTCATGTAGTTCTGAACTAGTCGCCAGGCATTTTTAGCTGTCCAGACAGGTAAGTCGACGGGCGTTTCTTCGTTGTCAACAAGGTTCTGGAGCCACACAAGGGCGTGGGCGGTGCCGGAGCTATGTTGAACTTCAAATATTATCGCAGACCGATAACGATGTTTGGTAGGCAATATGATTTCCTCCTTCAAGTCGGATGTGAGGTCAAAGAAACCTCCATTTTCTTCTATGGAATCCGGTTTCCACGCAGAACGAGGCACCGAATAATGAACTCCACTGGTCCTGATCTTCAACTTACCGCGAGACGCGCAGTTTTGCAGTATGATTTTGTTTGATGTGATGCTGAAGGTGCCGACATCATATCCAAGTAGCTTCGGCGGGAGCCTAAGCTCAACACTGCGGAATAGGAGGGATATCCGAATACGTCCAAAGCCAATACCGCCGTCAAGGGGATACCATCTAGTGACTTGAGAACTGGCCTGGAGGATATCAGAGAGCTTAAGGGGCACAATACCCAGAATCGGATCATGTTCCCGGTTTCTCTGATCACGGACAGCAATGGTGACCATAGCTGATCTCCAATCCCGAACGAACCTCTCCGTTCCAGCGTTAAATATGGGCTTACTGGACACTGCCTTGGCTCGGGTGCGGAATATCTATAATAACAGTTAGATTATCTGACAGTCCTGTGAGATAACTTACTACTTACCGGCTCGTCGTTCAAGTGGACAGTGCAGTAGCTGGTTGGGAATTGCTTTCCTTCCTCCCCGGTACTCTCTCCATAAGATCTAGCGGCCTCATACTCGTTACCCTTTCTGTTTTTGAGAGTTCCTTTGATATCTTGAACTTGCAGGTTTACAACCTGATGGATGACGATTGTGCATATACCACTCGGCCAAAGAGGATCAGGAGGGGTGCATGTAACTGCCTCAGCATCATCTTCGGGCTCAGGTACATTCCCCTTCTCATCTTGGAGAGCAGGATGGTCCTTCAAGTCCTTAGGGAGTGTTTCATCCTTGCCATCAGTGCGAAGAGCATGTCGGAAATGTGGTTTGCGGAAGTATCCCACTTCCCAGAAAAGTTCTCCTGGCATCTCAGTGCCTGCATCCATACCCTGAAGCTTGGAAGTAATAGGGAACATCTTTCCAGGATGTTGAAGCAAGTTTTGCATAGACAGCTCAACCTTGCCCACGATATCATCGGCAGTATTCCTGTCAGAATCCCATAACTCGACGCTGAGCTTCTCGTCGGCCTTGATAAGCTCCGGGGTCACAAGAAGAGCTGCAGACTCTTCCCATTCTGGGTTGAGATCATCGCAAATAACCCTGGTACAATACATCGGTTTCCCGTACTTTGAAAACGACAGGTTGATGTAAGGATCGCTGCCACCGCCCTTGCTTCCTCTCTTGTCTTGCTTGCTTAAGCCCTTGGCACGGTGGATCCGCACCCAGAAAACGCCCAGTGCGCTGGTATCCTTTTGGATATCATCACCTCCAAGCATCATACCAAGATCAAGCGACATTGATTTTGGTGCCACGTACATGCTCACTGCCGCTCCAATGGCATAGTTGACAAAGTTGGATATCAATGGGAGGTTCAAGATGTTGATTCCTCGTTTGATCATGGGAGTACAGCCTGCTCGGATATGTGGCATCCCCATCAAGCTGAATGTCAAGCTCTTAGCGAATGGTGCTTCAGGAGAGAGTTGCAAACGAAGCCTGACAGTGCCGACGAGCTCTGACAATTCAACAAAAATAGGAAAGGGAACACCGAATAAACCCTTGACTCCGAGATAGAAAACCACCATCATGTGCATGTTTTGTGCTCTGGAAAAGGTGTTTTCACCAGGTTTAGCATGGTACGCAAATGTACATTCAAGGTTGTAAGGTTGGCCACCTTCCTCCTCAGCGGCAGCTTGCTGTTCGTCTTTGTTCTCCAGATTATAATTGCGCAGCCCTTCTATTAAATCTGAACATTGCCCATCAGGCAATGACCTCAAGCTGATTATGCGCAAGGGGTTGGATCCTTGGTCTATTTCAGCTATTCGGACGTTCTCGATTATTCCAGGTAACGATGCATGCATGACATCTTCAATGGTGTCAGCAACGCTAGCAAACATATCTGGGTTGATCAAGCCCCAAAATATCTCAACAAACGAATTCAGCCATTCTGCGGACTCTGGAAGGAGATTTGCAGTTGCCTGGCCATGATGTCAATAATACTATTCTATGAAGAACCTTCAGCTGGTGTGTAGAATCTGGGACCAACATACTGTTTGTCCACGGAGCTTTTCCGAATGCCATTCAAATGTCCGCCCTCGACGGATAACATCATAAGTCCAGAGCCATACCCCCGTTGCAACACAACAGGCAAGCGGGAATATCCATTTCAATTCACCTCCCGCGAAGCGGCCAGCAATCAGAATGGAGCCGAAGATAACAGAGCATAGGACTCCAGCCCTTTTCTCCAATATTTTAAACATCGGCTCATAGCTGATTGATGGGGTCGGGTGAAATAATATGTTGGTTCTTTCCCCATGGATGGGCACATCGCTCGTAGTTCCAGCCGCAATTGGCTCTGGCGGAGATACGATATCCTGAGTATGCTTGTACTCTTCCAGTTTTTGCGATGGTTTGGTTTGAACAGACTAAAAGCAGGATTAGTGTGGATGATACAGGCAAAACATATACAATTGGATTATGCTTACTGTTGGCAATCCAAGGTTTGCATTAGGAACAGATAACTAGCGGCACATTATCATCAGCATACCAAAACCTTCTCTTTAACCATCCGTGGATATAAAAAGGGGTAAAATCTTACCTGAGGGTCCCTGACAGCTTTCTTGAAGTTCTCATCTACATCATCAATTTCCACCTCCGTGCCTGTAGTTGGATCAGTCACCACCCGGCCCTTGGTTTTGGTCTTTGGCACGGGCTTCCTATGCGGAACAGCTGCCCCTGTAGGTTGTTTCTGCGGCGTGGGTTTCTTGCGAGCCTCCTCGTCAATTTGCCTGTCTCGCTCTGCCTTTCCAGCATCTAATTCAGCAATGAATTGCTGTATGGTAGGGACGGGATTGGCCTCGCTCCAGTAGCCCCCAGGCTTCTTTTGAGTCGTCATTGTAGGAATATTCCTTGCGGTCTGCCGATCATTTGAGGTAGATAGCTCGGAATCCTTTCTCGAGTATTAAATGGAATTGATCGATGACCGCAATTGAGTCGATGATGGGCCTTTAAGAGAAGGCAGAACCTGCTGAAGGCATACTTTCTTATCAACTCTAATTGAGCAATCGTTATATATAAGACCTTCCATATCCTTGATATTGATACTCGAAAGGAGGTCTGGGCTCTGACGTCATACGTGGCGAGCCATTGCCGTTCGTGTTATCCACGAGCCAAACAAACGGCCAAGGTTGGTATTTACTGGGTAAAGACTGCAGATGCCACAGTTAGCGGGATCCGGCAGATGGGCATGTCAAGGAGGCTGCTGATCTGGCCCCGAAAACCTGGCAGGTGGCCTCGCGTCTACAACGCATTATGAAGTAATCCCTCCCAATCCCGGCTTTATGTGAGATAGATCGTCATTTTTTGGAATCCATTGCTGTGGCGGTGGTATCTGAGATGATTCTATCTAAGGTACGATCGAGAATCAGAAATGTTCCGCATCGGACCATTTCCCATGTGAAGATAGATATTCCCCTGAGGTCTTCCAATCCGCTCCTATCGGCTTTTATATCGCGCTTGGACCTGCCCGCGGCTCAAGGGGGCTTTCGGGGTTATATTATCCCGAGCCGGCGTCAATTTGAGGGTCACGTGGCACTTCTTCTGTCCAGCCCTAACTAACGTCACTCACAGTAAATAAAATAAAGGAGCTCAAACGGTGACAGTGACAGAGAGAAAGGCAGAGAGAAAGACAGAGAAGAAGCGTAACGATGGCTGAGGTAGAAGAAACGAAGACCCAGCGTGCAGCTCGCCTAAGGCGGGAGAAGCGAGCTGCGAAGATAGCGGCCACTGGAAATGCGCGATTAGACAAGATAACAGGTATCAGTGGCCGTTCAATGTCATGTATGTCGTTCCCAGCTTAATTACGCTCTTTGAAGCTTTGCTAATGGTGGTGTTTACAGTTCGTGAGGACTCCCCGTCTGCTAGAAACACTCCAAGCCCCCCAAGATATGCTTCTCCTCCCGCACAGTCACCGCCACGGCAACAGCCACCGTTGGGAACGTCAACTGGGCTAGGAATGCCCCCCAATGCCGGAGATAGCTCCCCACAGTCTATCAAGGAACAAGAGGAGTATATAAGGGCCCTTCTTCGATCTCAACAGCCACCTCCCTCGGCAGGAGACAATGCAGATCCAACGACAAAACTTCTTAGCAATCTACTTGGTATGCCTCCACCCGGAGCTGGCATGACAACCCCAGGGGGAACACCTTCCTTTCAGCCCACGACTGGTGATGCTCCGGAGCTCTCTCCCAATGACATAGCTTCGGCCCTTGGAATCTCCCCTTCCATGGCCAATATATTTCTGCAAGCCAAAGCTGGGCCCGCCTCGCCGTCCGCCCAACGGAACAACTCGATCTGGAAAGCCGCTCATATTGTCTTTGCAACGGCTACAAGCTTATATTTCTTGATGCTTCTGCAGTCAACTATTAATCTTTATGGTGGCGGGGATCGACTGCCGCCTCCCGCAACTGTGCAGAACCCGTTTCTTATCCTCGTTATGGGTGAGTTGCTACTTATTGGAACACGAGAGATATTTATGAATAATGATGGCAATGGAGCCGGTAGTGGTGTTATCGGTGTTCTCAAGACGGGCAGACGCGTGCTGTCTGACCTTCTAAGGGACGGCAAGATAATGATTTTTATACTGGGCATCGGGTCCCTATGGATGAATAACTGGGGGAAGGTCAAAACGGAATAAGATTAGAACGTAGGCATCATCGGCGGATAGGGCCTATGATTGATTGACTTATGATATATGATGATGATGCTCCATGAAATGTTTTCTGCGTATTAATTCGCCGTATGACAACCTCGAGGAATACCGCCTCGATGGGCCGAAGCTGCCGCCAAGAAAGCTTGACTAGTAGAAGAAGTGTTATGTATGGGGATGCGGTAGTTATGAGATGTCTACCTTCAAGCCTTTACCAAAAATATAACTTCATCCTCCATAGGAACGGGCTTACTCGTCTGGCCTAGTCGGCCTTGCATATAGAGATAGGTTAATCTTTCCATGAGCATCAGCAATCGCTAAGAAACAGCGCCTTTTGGTACGTTTCCCCTAGTTGGAGTTAGACCGTTGAAGAACCTGCATAAAAGCGCAGAATTTATCTTTCCACCTCTTCACCCTTTTGGCTTAGTGGCATTTTGATAGGACTATAGGGGTTGGCGAGTGCTGTAGGGGGGTATTAGTGTAGGGGCATGGTTTAGAAAATTACTTCTCTAGTTTATGCACGGGAGGAGCAGCCGGGAATCATCCGAATCTTACCAATAACTGGTCTTGTTCTGAGTTATATAACTATAGAAAAGGAGTTTGTATGCGGTATTGACTATGTAGAAGATTCCACTATTTATCTTACTTAGAGTCTCTATACTCATGGATGGATAACACGGCAAGAATAACGACAAGCCGGGTGACTTTTTGTCCTCGCACTGCCGAATAACACCTGTGGGATAGATGGTCAGGGCGTAGATATATCCACTGCTGTGGGCAACTAAGGCAGACTAAAGTTGGAGTTGTATAGAGTAGGCGGAATAAGATGCCGAGAGAGAGACAATGCAGCTCCAACTGATAGATCAACTGACAATGGGTTGCAGAAGGTACTTCACAGAACCGTCCATCATACTGAACAGGCATGTATGTAACCCTGCTGCATGCCGTGTTGCTACCTGGCCCCTCGGTGGCTTGCCTGTGTCACTGCAGCAAGGGGCCTCAAGCGTATCCCATTAATCTTCTGGTCTCGGCGCTTCCGTGTTTTTCGTCTTGTCTTCATCGTGATCAGTAAAAGCTGGACGGAGTAACTGCTCCGTGGTGCTCCGTGGTTATAATATAGGCGTAGTATGATTCGCCTTGAGTTGTTTCGGTTGAATGGAGGGACCCCGCATAGCTAGGCTAGCTAGTCGGCGAACTAACTAGTAGGGAGCCGCTCTTTGGAAACCATCCTCAAGAGGTGACAGCGGGTGCCGAAGCAGGAGGATGGAGAAGGTATGCGGCATGGATCCCTGGCCTGCGAGATCCCTGGCGCTGCTGTGCGACTTATGTGGCTGGCGCTGTTTGGCGTGCGGAGGGTTAGTGAGATGGTGAAGTCAAGACGGAGTTTCGGGTATGATAAACTCAGCTCTGGAGAAGCCGATCCATTTTTTGGGGCCTTTTCTTCTTTCTCTTCTTCTTATTTATATTGGCCATCTCCCGTCTTCGCTTCGGTTCCCCTCTTGTTTCTCCTCCTGAAGGATTTGTCGTACTGCGCAAGGCCCTGTGTTCGCCTCGAGACGCCCTCTTGACACCGGCTTAGCTGTCTACACCCCGCTACCCCGCGATCATCTGTACCCCTGGTCGCACGCAAGCAAGTCTGCGTTGGAAGACGATCATGGCAGAGGTAGACGCTGCTAAGGCCCCGGTGGTACGTTTATTATGTGTTATGCAAGCGAGAGAGCGAACAAAAGACGGCGTGGCTAACTGGCGCATAGGTCGTGGAAGCCCACCAGGTCGAGACCGTTGGTGTGCCTGCGGAGTACCACCAGCACTCCACCAAAACGCACCTGAAGAGCTTTGAGGAATACAAGACTCTTTATGAGGAGTCTATCTCGAGTCCGGATACCTTCTGGGCGCGGCTGGCGCGGGAATTAGTGACCTTTGATAAAGACTTCAACACGACGCACATCGGCTCCTTAAAGGGAGGTGATAATGCTTGGTTTGTTGGTGGAAGGCTGAATGCTTCTTACAACTGTGTCGACCGTCATGCGCTCAAGAATCCGGACAAGGTTTCTATCATCTACGAGGCCGATGAACCTGGCGAAGGGCGCAGCATCACTTACGGCGAGCTGCTTAAGCAAGTCTCGAGCTTTGCCTGGACTTTGAAGCAGCAGGGGGTAAAGAAGGGAGATACGGTGGCCATCTATTTGCCTATGATTCCAGAGGCTCTGGTTGCTTTCCTTGCTTGTTCTCGCATTGGTGCTGTGCACTCTGTCGTCTTTGCAGGCTTCTCGTCCGACTCGCTGCGTGACCGTATCAATGACGCCAACTCCAAGGTTGTCATTACCTCTGACGAGGGCAAGCGAGGCGGAAAACTCATCGGAACCAAGAAGATTGTCGACGAGGCTTTGAAGCAGTGTCCTGGAGTGACTAGCTGCATCGTGTTCAAGAGGACTGGAGCAGAGGTTCCATGGACTCAAGGACGCGATCTCTGGTGGCACGAGGAGGTTGAGAAGTATCCTAGCTATATTGCTCCTGAGTCCATGGATTCGGAAGACCCTCTTTTCCTCTTGTACACTTCAGGCTCAACCGGCAAGCCCAAGGGATTGATGCACACCACTGCTGGTTATCTGGTTGGCGCCGCCGCAACTGGTAAATACGTCTTTGACATTCATGAGGAAGACCGATTCTTCTGCGGTGGAGACGTTGGTTGGATTACCGGACATACCTATGTTGTCTACGCTCCACTGCTTCTCGGTGCGACCACAGTTGTTTTCGAGAGTACTCCTGCCTATCCGAACTTCTCGAGATACTGGGATGTCATTGAAAAGAATAAGGTCACGCAGTTCTACGTTGCACCAACCGCACTCAGACTTCTCAAGCGTGCTGGTGACCAGCATATCCACCATGATATGAAGGACCTCCGAGTATTGGGAAGTGTTGGTGAGCCAATTGCAGCTGAGATCTGGAAATGGTACTATGAAGTTGTTGGCAAGAAAAAGGCCCAAGTTGTCGACGTAAGTATTGGATCCTTCTGGTTTTCTAAAGCAGGAGTCTAAGATCAGTAAATACAGACATACTGGCAAACCGAGACTGGCTCTCACGTCATTACTCCCCTTGGTGGAATCACTCCTACCAAACCGGGAAGCGCCTCTCTGCCATTCTTCGGCATTGAGCCTGCCATCGTCGACCCAGTTACCGGCGAAGAACTGAAGGGTAACGATGTAGAGGGTGTATTGGCATTCAAGCAACCGTGGCCAAGCATGGCTCGCACAGTTTGGGGTGCCCACAAGCGATACATGGACACTTATTTCAATGTCTACCCAGGATTCTATGTGAGTAGCTTGAATAAGCAAAGACCAAATTAGTTTCTTTACATGCTAATTCCAGAAATAGTTCACTGGAGACGGCGCCGGCCGAGACCATGACGGATACTACTGGATCAGAGGAAGAGTTGACGACGTCGTGAACGTCTCCGGCCATCGACTTTCTACCGCTGAAATAGAAGCTGCTCTCATCACACACTGTAAGGCTGCCATTTCTGTGGAGGATGGAGGTATAGAGTAGTTAGGCTGACAAATATGTAGCTTCCGTTGCCGAGGCTGCCGTCGTTGGTGTACACGATGAGCTCACCGGCCAGGCAGTCAACGCCTTCGTTGCCCTCAAGACAGGCAACGAAATCGGCGAGGAGATCCGCAAGGAGTTAGTAATGCAGGTTCGAAAATCTATCGGACCCTTTGCAGCTCCTAAGGCGGTCTATGTCGTTGAAGACCTGCCCAAGACTCGCAGTGGAAAGATCATGCGACGTATTCTCAGGAAGATCTTGAGCGGCGAAGCTGACAGCTTAGGCGATATCTCGACTGTAAGTACACTTTTAGGCTGCTATAGACCTTGGGCTTGTCGGTGACTCATGACTGATGACTCTTTAGCTTTCGGATCCAACGGTGGTTCCCAAGATTATCGAGATGTATGAGGCAACAAAGAAGAAATGAGGTGGAATCTTCTTGATGTTGTTGCGGTGGGTATCGTCTTTTTCTTGCACTGCTGAGCCTTTTAAACCGTTATATAAATAGCGATACACTATCCAAATAGCCTGAGCAAGATTTACCCAAGAATATCGAGTCTTGTTGCTGTTTGTTGGTCCTTATCAAATGTTCAATATTGACGTTGTAGCACGAGAGAATAGGCCCTTAGCTCATTCAGCCAATTATATCATGGATATTTCAAATAGATTACCTCTCTATGATCAATAACTAGTTAGTTGCCTCTAAACGACCGCGTCGTCTCACCGAAGCGCGTCTCCCACTTAACTAGTTAGCTAGTTAGTTAAAGCCGAACTCTTAACTCCTTCTTGGCCCTAGGCTCCAGCGTCCTTTCTCGCAGTACTATGTACTCTAGGCTCTCTGTCCTCTCCCCCATCCTGTATTCTTATTATACTCTTCTATTACTGCGATAAAGTCCTAAGATGCCACGATCCAGCTCCTCCAGAACTGACCGCGGGCACAAAGGCAAAAAGAGCCTAGGAGCAACGCCTAGGGAGAAGAAAATACCACCCCCCTGTGAAGCCCTGACACATTCCTTCGTTCCATGCAAAAACCGAGCGAATACCAAGGCTTCACGCAAAATTCCCGTCTGCTGGGCTCATCGGAAACAGGGAGAGACCGTAACTCGCTGCCAGGCAGTGCTCGAGAACAATCGCAAGTGCCTCAAAAAGATACCCTGGTCTGAAAGACGACAAGTTTGCACCAAACATGCGGATTCGCCTCTGCCATGCTTCATCATCCGTCTACCGATTGAACTCCGTCAACAGATATTCTCATATATTCTTGATGAGTACCAGAAAGAATATGTTCCACTCTATACGTACTTTAGTATTCTGCACATGGCACGAGTAAATCGCCAAATTTACCAGGACGCATGCGACCTCCTCCATCGAAAACTTGTATGCAACATTTCTTTAAGGAACGAAAATATATCCATACTCAAAAAAGTCTGCCTGTCAGTACGACCTGGCTCGTGGCAACGTTTCAAACAATTTCACTTCCAGTTCTATGATGAAATGCAGGAGGCAACCATTAACAACCTTACGCTTATTGTAGCGCTGCTTCGTGATACCTGCATGAAGCTCTCTGTTGACCCTTCTTATACGATATGGTGGCATAGTCATTATGGCCTCGAGCGAGCTATTGACGCCCTACCATCATACTTGGATATTTTTCGACAGTTGAGGGGAGTGAGGGAGGCCCGAGTGGAAATGTCCCCTAACTTAACTACTGCATTGAGTGTATACGGATGGAATTCACTGAATCCGGAGGCTGGAATGGCCATCAAGTCGAAGTGGGAAAGCTACTACAAACAATGGGTTAAAGACTTGGAGCGTGGGCATTCTGCGGAAAGAGATGATTCTTGAAATCATTTATTCTAATCACGGAACCACGGGAAAAAAAAAAAAAAAAAAAAAAATCGGCCTACAGGCAAAATCTTCTCGTCCATGATGCAAACTACACTCCTGATATTATTTAATATGCAGCAATTGCCATGATCATGTCAAACGATACACCTATTTCCACCCGGGACCCGGGCTCGGCGAGGTAGTAAGCTCGTGGAGAAGGAGAATAGAAGGGATATGAGGAGACGAATACTATATAGACTAGTCACAAAATCATGATCACATAGCTAGGTAAGGAAGAAATTCCATATTGAAAGGTTGTGAAAAGTTGCCAAGCATCATACCATATATTCGGAAGCATTGTTAGTGGCTGAAAAAGTGCATATTCGCCTCTCCTAGATCATCAGCCTGCAATTAAGAGCACAGTACTAGCTTCCAGAACGGTATTTCTACCCTGATGGAAAGATATAATTCTTCATAGGAGTGCCTTTTGTGATAAATGAGAAGGATTGGACAGTTGTTTATCAATAAACCGCTCGATGAGTAGCTACCTGCACATGAATAGTTATTGACAACTCAGCATTGACTAAAGTTAGTGCTTCATTCTTCGGCTCCTGTTAGTTTATTAAAACGGGTCAAACCAAAGTTATTTTTAAATAAGAACCTGTTTGAGTATAGGCGGTTGTCGAGAGTTTAAGGAGTCTGTTTGCTGATGTGGATGTGGCACCGGTGAGGCTCTGTCGAGAAGTTACCCGAAGACGGGAGCGGCAGAGCGATGGACGATAGGAATGGCGCTTTACCTGATTCGGATAGTGCCGCCGATGTGCTGTCGTATTTAAGTTTTGTTAGGCAGCAGCATGACTAATTGCATCACCTGACCAACACTCCCCTTTGGGCTAACTGTGTCGACTCTCTTCGAACCTCAACTTTTTTTTCCTTAAGAGCAGCAACATCCGCGTTTTCTCAGCGTCCGCTGTGCAAACACCCTTCATTCTCTCTGTTTCTTCTTCTGAAGCACGGGAAAGCAGATAAGTTGCTCATATCTGTGAACAAATCCCGTTCGATCAGCCTCTTTGTCGGTTTCGCAAGCTCTTTTTGCCTCTGCACGTCGCGACCTCACCTGCCAGCCCAACCTCGCAGCAAGTTGACGGCGCCAACCACCCGCTTTCTCTACCCTTTCGGCCTCCCAGGCTGCGTTCGCATTTTTGAGACCTGCCCGTTCATGGCTCAATAATCCTGTTTTGCTTTCGCTAGAAGTCTTAACAACGCGAGACGCGATGTCGGGATTCGGGACTGGCTCCTCTTTTGGGGGCTTTGGCTCCAACAATACTCAACAGCAAAACACTGGATTCGGATCAACTGGGTTCGGAAACACTTCTGGAAACACTGGTAGGCCGTCTATATTTTTCTCCATGATACCCTTCCCCTTCCCTTGATTCTTTACTTTGATTGTTTTATATGGTTCGTGTTGTTTCCACCATGAGCTTGAAACGAGGAGATGCATTTCATCGGGGCATAAGAATCTTGTCTACAAATACTGCCACGCCACAATTCAAAAAGAAGAAGATCAAAAGAAGACAAAAAGGCGCAAACGATGAATAAAAACTGCGACTCTGGAACAAACTCAGCTGGGAACAATATCGACACCACGCGGACATAAAAGAAAGAGAACAACCCTCCTCTAACCAAGAATTTCTGCCTTTCCCTTTTTTCTTTGGTACATTTAGGCTTTGGATCGACTCCCCTTTTTGGAAGTACCTCGAACACCGGTAATACATTCGGAAGCTCTTCCGGTGGATTCGGGACTGGAGGAGGTACGTCAACACAGACCTTGTTTTATCCTTGTCGCTTTTAAAAACGATGGAAAGGGAATGGTTGAAATTTGGCCATCTCGACATTTCTTTCTTGGGACGGAGTATTTTATCGGCAATCCATTTGAATACAACTCTTTTCATTCTATCCGCGGATCCAAGGCAGCTGGTTTTATATGCGCCCTCCAGCCCCGCTCTTTCTGGATCTCGCATGGCGTGGCTCGCAACTCTGATATATCTGGTTGAACTACTACCAGACAACCTTGAGATACGGAATCAATATTCCGGAGATTATTATCATCACTCTTGAGCCTTCGCTGCCAATGGACCCGAGATTTTTTTTTTTTTTTTTTTTTTTTAATTTTTACTTTTTCTTCTTTATTTGTCTATGCATGTCGAATACCTTAACATCTGCGGAAGTGCTAACCTTTTGTGACTTTTGATTAGGATTTGGGTCAAATACTAATACTTCGAACTCGTTGTTCGGCGGCCAAAATCGACCATTCGGCTCCACAAGCACCACTACTGGTGGTGGATTCGGTTCAAACACCCAAACATCCGCGTTCGGCTCATCCGGATTTGGAACGGGTACAAGTGGCTTTGGCTCAACGTCAAACACCGGAACGGGTGGTGGAATTTTCGGCAGCAAACCGTCTGGCGGGTTTGGGTCAACAGGTAATCAAACCGGAAGTATATTTGGAGGCACTTCAACTTCTAGTCCAGCTACCAACACTGGAACAGGCTTTGGAGCTACTACGGCTGCCTCAGGATTCGGTGGCAGTGGAACTGCCCTCGCTGGTGAAGTCCCGCCCTCTCAGGGTACCGCCAACCCAACATTCAGCCCGTTTACGGAAAAGGACCCTGGTTCCTCAAACACCAGCAACTACCAAAGCATAAGCTTTATGACCCCGTATCAGAAATACTCCTTCGAGGTAAGCAAATCATAATTGTCTTCAAATAACGATATAGCTAACCATGCATAGGAATTACGCGTTGCCGATTATGAACAAGGAAGGCGGTATGGAAATGCTAGCGGCCAGCCTGGTGCATTTGGCTCCTTCTCTGGGTTTGGACAAGGATCCAGCGGCTTTGGTACTACTGCTGCCAGCTCATCTCCATTCGGTGGTTCCACCACAGCTACCTCCGGCTTTGGAACGCAAAATCAGACTCAGAACACTGGCTTTGGATCAAACACTTCTAACCCACTGTTTGGAGCAACAAAACCGGCTACTGGTATATTCGGCCAAACCAGTTCCACGCCCTCTACAGGCTTTGGAACCACTGGAACTACTGGGGGGTTTGGTACCTCGACGACCAATGCGTTCGGAGGAACCAATACTGGTGGCGGTGGCTTGTTCGGCAATACCCAACAAAAGACGACTGGATTTGGTACCACTGCCACTCCGACCCTAGGAACTGGGTTCGGTACACAGACGAACACCACTAACTCTTCGCCTTTTGGCAATACCCAAACTTCGACCACTTTCGGCCAGCAGGGAAGCAGTGGGTTCGGCTCATTTGGCCAGAACCAAAACCAAGCCAAGCCGGCATTCGGGGGCTTTGGTCAAACTCAACCACAGCAGCAAACGGGCGGGGGTCTTTTTGGAAGTACCCCCGCTACTTCTGGGACCGGCAGTTCGTTGTTCGGCAATAATAACCAACAGCAAGGGTCATCCATCTTTGGTCAGCAGAATCAGCAGACCAATACCAGTGGTGGCCTCTTCGGCAATACCCAGCAAAACCAACAGCAGCAGAAGCCTGGAGGTCTGTTTGGTACTGGACTAGGAACTAATACCACTACAACAGGCACCTCTGGATTTGGCCTGGGCACTTCCCAGCCTGCGCAGCAAACTAGCTCGTTGTTCGGGAATACACAACAGAAGTCAGGTAGTTTGTTTGGCACGACTCCTACACAAGGTTCTTCATTGTTCGGAAACAATTCAGCCCCTGCATCCTCGAGCATTTTTGGCCTAGGAAATTCTACTCAGAATACACAACAACAGCAGACTGGTGGACTGGGAACTGGCGGAAACAGCTTATTTGGCCAATCCCAACAGCAACAACAGCAGCAACAGCAATCGCCTTCTGGGTTCCAGGCGTCTCTCCTTGATGGTAACCCATATGGCAGTCAATCTATCTTCGCTGGCCTGCCTGCACCCAACACCCCATCTCCAGGTCCACTAGCCACCCCCCTGTCCGCTAGCATGAAACAAAAACAGCGCACACCACTACCTATGTATAAAATCTCCCCACTTGCCGCAAACCGTCTTGTTACTCCCCCTACTCGTCAAGGCTATGGATTTAGCTACTCCACTTCCAGTACTGCGAGCACCCCTGGAAGCAGCAGCATCTTTGGAGGAAGCCTGCGAAGCGGTGGCAGCCTTGGACGAAGTTTTGGCAAGAGCTTGACTGGTAGCAGTAGCCTTCGAAAGACCTGGGACCCAGAGACTGACAGCATTCTTTCCCCTGGAGCTTTCTCTGCCGGCAATTCTAGACAAAGTGGAAGCCTAAAGCGCTTGACCATTGACCGCAACCTTCGCACTGATTTGTTTTCCCGCTCGGCGTTGACCAATGGTGATGAGGCCGCACCACCATCTAGCAAACTGAAGAAGAAAGTCAGCTTTGATGACGCTGTCTCTCCAGGAGACTCTGCTGACAAGACCAATGGGGCTATTGTCCGTGTCGAATCTGAATCTTCTGAGCCCACTCCCGAAGAGCTCGGATTCTTAAGGTCTGCCCGTAAACAATCTTCTGCTAATTCTACTCCAACTGCGCCCAAGAGCGTTGAGCTTCCTAACGGCACTCCAAGCGCATCCTCAACCCCACAGATGGAACAAGTCAGAGGCAAAGAGCTAGCTACCGTCCCAGAAAATGGCGAGCAACCTGCTCTCACCACCCCAACCAATAAACCCCTCGTTATTGTTCCCAACGTGGACCCTAAGCCTGGTGAATATTGGATGAAGCCATCTCGTGCAGAGCTCAGCAAAATGTCCCGTGAAGAGCTGAAACAGGTCCCTAATTTTACAGTTGGCCGTGTCCGTTGTGGATCTGTTACATTTGACAGACCAGTTGACCTAACCACCATCAACCTTGATGACATCTTTGACAAGATTGCTAAGATCACCATCCGTTCTATCACCGTTTACCCCGATGAGGCAACTAAGCCTCCTCGTGGCAAGGGCCTTAACATGCCATCTACTCTTCGCATTGAGAATTCCTGGCCTCGTGGGAGAGACAAGAGGAGCCCATCGCCATTCACTTCTGGGCCAACGTTCGAGAAGCATATCAAACGTCTTAAGGAAGTTACGAACACTGAATTCATTGACTATGAGAAGGAGACCGGTACTTGGGTCTTCACTGTCCCTCATTTTACGACGTATGGACTTGATTATGATGATGATGACGAGGATGAAGGTGAGAGCTTTAATCAAAGCACTTTAAGCGCTGCTCCTGACTCTGTCGCTTCAAATGATCAGACCCCCACGCAGTCGTCCGGAATGCGCAATTTTGATACCTCAATGAGTATTGAAGGCTCCCTTTTTGACGACTCTGTTAGCGGTTTGGAAGATGATACCTTTGAATTTAAGAAAAAGAAACCCGTTCCGGGGGCATATGCTCGCCAGGGGGTAAATGGAATGGGGGCGTTACCGGAAGACATGGAATCTGAAGAAGAAGCCGACCAGGATTCTTTTTTAGAGGACGGCTCCGCGGGTTCAGTTACTAATGAAAGTGAGGAACAGCTGGAAAGCATGTCACCCTCTGCATCAGAACTTGAATCGGACAGGGACGAGGATATGGAAATGGCTGGTTCCTTCCCAGTCCCTGACCAAACCGTGGAGCTCACCTTGACTGGCCCCTTGAAAAAGAACAACTTATTTCAATCTATGCCTCGATTCGGCACTCCTACAAAGTCCGCGGACCTTAATCTTCAGGGTAACTGGGCTGAACAACTTCAACGAACTATCAGTCCACGAAAGCAAGATAGACAAGCTCTCCGGGAGGTCCAAGATAGGGCTTTTTTAGACAGAGATGAAGATGAGAGCCCAACCGCAACGTCGAAAGCAACTGAAGAGCGCCCAACGCAGTTCACTACTAGTATCGATCTTATGAACTCACTATTCCGACAACCCAAACGGCAAGGGGCGTCTCCTGCTCCTGCTCAATCATTGAAAGCCAAAAGTGGATTAGAGGTTTGATTCCCCAGTTCCCCGTTTCTACTCAATAAATCTCAATCGTTTTTCGTGTCATGCAATCCAAGATGTATCTAAATTGCGTTTTACATACTTTCTGTGTACTTAAGCAAGAATGCAGATGAAACTATACTAAATTTTTTCTACTCTAGTGGCCTTATCCAAAGAAACCCAAGACTTTTGCGGGAAAATCAAGCGAAATGGCGGAAATCGAGGCCTCATTTCATCACTCGACCAAGGCACGATGGGGTGTCCTTGACGAGGTTGTGCTTCCAAACAATAGACCCGAGGTACCCGTTTATGGAGAGAAACGATTGGTGAACGTTAGTAAATTTGATCATGAAACTGCTGAGGTACGACTTTTCCGCTGTCTTCAACTATGGCCACGTTCACTGACTTGTGATGTTTTCAAGGCCCAAAACCCTCTACAATTGCAGAAAACAAAATCAATTGTTCGCCTAGTCGACAACGTGCCTTTTGCATCCTTGGCCCTTCCCAATTTTGGAGCCTTAGCAGAGGCTGTTATTGACACTACCAAAGCGGCGGACACTGAGAGGTGGCTGTGGCAATTGGCTAACATCTTGTTCAATGATGATTTGGAAGACGATATTTCTGAGGGCGTCCCTGCTGGACTGCTTGATAACTATAAACATCGTATCAAGAAAGACCGCCTTAGTCGGTTGTGGGAAACAATGATTCGTGCCCATCATCCCAACGAGACTGGAGAGCTCAAAACGCCGGAAGAACGCGCCTTTTCCTACCTGTGTGCCCATCGTGTTGAGGAGGCATGCAAGTTACTTATTGATTCTGGGAACCCACACTTGGCGTCTCTCGTTTCGCAGATAGGCCGTGATGAAGATACCAGGAAAGCTATGCAAGACCAGATAGAATCATGGCGCAAGGCCGGTATCTCTTGTGAAATTAGCGAGCCTATTCGGGCCATCTATGAGCTGCTTGCAGGTAACTGCCTACGCAGTGAAGGAAAACCAAGCGGGCCCCCAGAGGAGCGGATCTCAACCTTCAATATGTCAGACCGTTTTGAACTTGATTGGTTCCAGGCATTTGGCCTCCGGCTATGGTATGGAATCTCAGACGATGATCCAATTGAGGACGCTGTGACCTTATTCCATCATGATGTATACCATGAAGGTGAACCCCAGCATCCACTCACTGTGACCACTAAAGACTCCAACCAAAAACCTGATGACGACCCTATTGGTCGCGAGTCTCCCTTCTGGATTTTGTTGAAAACTTATACCCTCGCCGTTAACGATGGTACTCACCCAGAAATCGCCCCAATTCAGATGCCAGCTGCTATTACTCCAATTGCAGTTTCCGGTCACATGTTGCACAATCGTCTATCATTCCAACTGTTCCACCATCTATCTAAAGTGGTAGGACATCACGACGTTTTTGCAGTGGACCAATCTCGAGCAGACCAACTTGCTTTGGACCTTTCTTGGGAGCTCACTACTGCCGAACAATATGCACCCGCTTTGTTTGTCCTCCTACATCTTTCCCGCCCTTCAGACCGGGAGCGGAGTGTAAAGGAGATTTTGAGTCGTTTTGCCTCTTTGATTCCTTCTCCAACAGCTGAGAATGGAACTCCAAGTTCTCTATGGACATATCTTACTGTGGAACTTCAGGTCCCACCAGCTTGGCTTTGGATTTCTAAGGCGCTGCACTCCCGAGCTGTTGGCGATATTGCTAGTGAAGTAGAGTGTCTCATCCATGCCAAACACTGGAACGAGGCCCATGGAACCTTCTACCGCATTGTTGCCCCTAAGGCAGTTATTGAAAGGGATTATGATACGCTTGCCTCGCTGCTTAGTGGATTTGGGGAAAGCCCAGAACGAAGAGTTAGAGACTGGGCGGATGGTGGTGCCGTATACCAGGATTTCCTCCAGCTGGTGAGTGCAAAGGGAGGATGGAGAGACCCAGCTCCGCTCAAACGATTGCTCAAGGCACTTGCACACCTTGGTGGAAAAGTTGAAAAGTCAGCAACTTCTAGCTTGTATGAGCGCATTGCTTTTAGGGAAATGAGCCGTCTGGTTGCGGGATGGGCTACAAAAGATGTTGGAAACGTAAGTCTTGCCGTGTCTCATATGGATTATCAACAAACAAAATCTAACATATCAACCAGAACATCGAGTCTTCCACAATTCTTAACCTCCCGTTGACTCGAGACGCTCGACTCACGCACACTGCGGAAGTCAGCCGACGTTACTATAACGCGATCATGGCTGGCGGAAGTACTTAGAGCAAGTCATCGCTTCCCTATGTCGGCCAATGTCCCCCTGAAGTTTTCAGATTATCATGATGACCTACTTCGGCATTCCCTTTGTTCTTTTGATCCTTGTGGGCGTTTTATGCTACTTGTTCCTAATTTCTTAACCCTTTCCATTTCCTGTTTTATTATCACTGATCACCATCTCATTATGCCCCTTACACTGTTTTATTAAAATCCCCCCCGTCTATCCCCGATCCAACACTCTGATTTGACCATAGCCACAAAAACCTACGAATTTTCTTAGATAGATTAGCTAGCTATTGAATCAAAGAATGAATCCCCAAACAAGTATTTCTCTAGGCTTTCATTGATTGAACAGAATGTGTAGACAGGAAGTTTTCTAAAGTGTAAAAGGTGAATATTGCCTTATAAGTCCATACATAAAACATATGAAACGCAGAAAAGAAAGCAAACCGCAAATATTTTGAACATGCGAATCAGGATGGATGACAAAAAACAGATGACACGATGGAAATCAAGCGTTGCCACCATCCGCAATATACAGGGCTCTAGGAGAGCAAGAGTGAAAATGCGTGGTCTTCTTGTAATGATTAATACATTTGCTAAAAAGACATATTTAACCCTTACCCCTAAAACCAGTTCGAGCTGAGGGTCCATTTCCCGTCTACTGTCCAGGAGCAATCAACTTGCCCTCTTGACGGGTGTTGGGAGCCCAACCACCGGCAAAGACCTCCTTTCCTCCATTTGCCTGCGCGTTCTGACGTATTCTGCCTTCAAGTTCTGGTCTGAAGTGGCGGATCAAGCCCTGGATAGGCCAAGCAAAAGCCTCACCCAAAGCGCAAATGGTGTGGCCTTCAACTTGCTTAGTGAGTTCCTGAAGCATATCGATTTCACGTTCACGGGCCTGGCCACGTTCGAATCGCTCCATCATTTGCAGAGTCCATTTGCTTCCTTCACGGCAAGGGGTACATTGTCCACAACTTTCGTGGCGGTAGAAAGCAGAGAGCCGGGAGATTGCGCGAACGATATCGGTAGACTTGTCCATGACTATAACGGCAGCAGTACCGAGACCGGATTGAGAATCTTTAAGAGCATCAAAGTCCATCATCTGGTCGTCACAGATGTGCTTGGGAAGCACGGGAGTGGAAGAACCGCCGGGAATAACGGCAAGGAGGTTGTCCCAACCACCTCGAACTCCGCCACAGTGACGGTCAATCAGTTCGCGGAGAGGGATAGACATCTCTTCCTCAACGGTGCAGGGGTTGTTGACATGGCCAGAGATACAGAACAGCTTGGTTCCCTGGTTTCTCTCACGGCCAAAGCCAGCAAACCATTTACCACCACGACGGCAGATTGTGGGAGCGACAGCAACAGTTTCGACGTTAGTGACAGTGCTGGGACAGCCGAAGAGACCGACGGCAGCAGGGAACGGAGGCTTTAGACGGGGCTTTCCGGCCTTGCCTTCAATTGACTCAATTAGAGCAGTTTCTTCACCACAGATATAAGCGCCCATTCCACGGTGAATGTAGACGTCGAAGTCGTATCCGGAACCGCAGGCATTCTTTCCAATGAGGCCCGCAGCGTAGGCTTCGTTGATCGCCTTTTGTAAAACAGTGGCCTCCTCGTAGAATTCACCTCGGATATAGATGTATGCTGCAGTTGCGTTCATGGCACGCCCGGAGACGAGACATCCTTCGATGAGCTTGTGGGGGTCCTTGCGCATAATTTCACGGTCCTTGCAGGTACCGGGCTCACCCTCATCAGCGTTCACGACGAGGTATCTGGGCTTGGTATCCTTGTCCCAATCTTTGAAGTTCATGAAAGACTGTACCGAATGGAACCGTTAGATAAAAGGCAATCGAGAAATGCTGTAAAGTACCCTCCCAATATACATTTCGGGGGTCCTTGAACAGGTTGTAGCGACGGAATTGAGAATTAAACATACCCATTTCAAACCAGATGGGAATCCGGCACCACCTCGGCCTCTAAGCCCGGATGTTTTGATCTCAGAAATGATCTATCGAAAGACATTAGTTAGCGGTGTTCACTCCGAGAATCACATATCTGAAACCAGGCATTTTGAATGACGCGAACTCACCCAGTCATGACCCTTGAGAATAATCTCCTTCGTCTTGTACCAATCTCCACATTTCATGGCATGCTTTAGGTCCGGAGGATGTCGTCCGTACAAGTTCTGAAATATTCTGTCCTGGTCCTTCAATCCACCGTATACCCGTGGTGGGTGCGCAGCAGCGCCATCTTGAACGGTAGCAAAGCCTCGTCGCTGTGCTTGCGGCTGCTGCTGTGCTAATTGCTGTGACTGCTGCTGGTTTTGTGGTGCGGTCGACTGTTTAACGGCCGGCTGTGCAGATGTCAAGCGAGGGAGAAATGCGGCGGCCGCGGAGGTCAGGGCGCGAGACGAGACATAGGGAATGGCGTGGGCTGGCGGAGCCACAGCAGCTCTGGAGATCATGATGGGCAGGTCACCCTTCGTTGCTCGACTCCAATTGAGCCCAATAGAAGATGCGGGTTTGAAGCTGGTGATGCTGCGACTTTTGCGGCCTTCGTGAGGTTGATGTTGGTCAAAGTCGTTTCTTTACACAGCGTCTGATTGGTTGAATCACGTGATGCACTTCACTGGCGCCAGGCGCCAGGCGCCAAACGACAGGCGACAGACGACATACAATGACTGAGGAAGCAATGAGGATAGTGATATTGGCAGGATATCACGGTTAGCATACATTTCTTTTTGCATATAGTACTGTAATAATCCATTATACCAATAGAATAATCTCTTATACGATGATTTCTAAGTATCGAGATACCGAACCGCCTAAATTAAGCGAAGTAACGATTTAAATAAATTCTCACGCTTGCATACTTTTGATAGAACTCATGGACGACCGAGGAAAACAATTGTTACTAACAATCTTTACGGAACAATAGTGGAGCATTTTGCGTCCATTGCATGCATTATGGAAAACAACAGGTATTACCTAGGCATTTCTGAAGGAGATGTATCGTAAACTGACCATCAGTTAGATTCAAGTTTGACAGCCCTCCTGCTTCGTTATCTGAAAAGTTGCAAGCCGACCAAGAATTGGTCAATTGGATTACAACTCTCGGGGGAGGGCTAAATCCAGCTGTTGAAATCCATAGAGACGATAAGCAAGGATCGTGCCTTCGTGTCCGAAGCAACGAAGCTCTGACTGCTTCAACAGTTGTGGCAAGATGTCCAATTTCTGCAACTATGTCGATAATCAATGTGAAGAATTTGGATCCCAACCTTCCATCTCACGACTTCCGCTGTTCTGATATATTGTCTCAGAGAGTCAGGAAGTCCATCATTCTGGCATTTTTCATGGTGCATGAACAGCTGAAGGGAAGGGACTCCCATTGGTGGCCATACCTGGCAACACTTCCAAGGGCTAGCGAATTTACATCTGCTCTCTTCTACCAAGATAATGATCTTGAATGGCTACAAGGTACCAACTTGTACCAAACCCACCAGGCATACAGAAACGCAGTACAAGAGGAGTATGATTCAGCAATATCCATCTTACGAGATGAAGGCTTTTTGGCTGTCGAATCATACAGATGGTAAGAGAATACCGTCCGCCTATAACTAAAAACATCGTGTACTAATCATCGATGTGCCTCAGGGATATCTTTTGTTGGGCATATACCCTAATAGCTTCTCGTGCATTCACATCAAGAGTTCTGGATGCGTATTTCTCCAACCACCCAACTCTCAAACAGGACGAGGAGTTTCAAATCATGCTTCCTTTAGTTGATTCTTCAAACCACAAGCCACTGGCAAAGATTGAATGGCGAGCAGAAGCCACCGAGATAGGACTGAAAGTTATAGAGCCTACTTCTAGTGGAGAGGAAGTTCATAATAATTACGGACCACTTAATAACCAGCAATGTACGTGTCATTCCCCTGGAATATCAAGTCTAGCTAACATACAACAGTAATGACGACGTATGGATTCTGTATCGTCGATAATCCGTGTGATTTCCGGGATTTAAATGTGAATGCTCCTCCAGGAACCCCCCTGGCAAATGCTCGTCAGTTTCGATACCAAGAATTTCACGAGCCTCACGGAAAATCCCTCGACAACAAATGCTTCCTATTTAACATATTCTATCCCTTCTCCAGCGAATCATCCACAGTAGAAGAACGCATATTTTCTCGGGATTTGCTTGATGCTCTCGGCTTGACCCGCCTAAATACTCGGGAGTCTCAGAATATCGAGGTAACTGAAGAACGTACCTACGCAAATTTTTACGATTCAGGATCTCGTGTTGTTCTCAATGCATTATGTCAAGGCTCAATCGAGCTTGCGTTTCGGATTGTCAGGGTTGGACGTGGAGGTTACCTTCAGAAACAGCCATCAAATCATAAACAGAAACTCGCCCAGACATACCGAGAAACCGAGTGGCTAATTTATATGACTGGTCTGGTTGTGTGTGAATGGGCGATTGCGCGAGCTAGGACATCAGACTCTAAGGAATTGGACACACTACTTGAAAAATACCTTTCTTATATCCCATCACCTACGGTTCTTGAGCGACTTGGTCATGTTATCAAGGGGTCTAAGTCCATAGTCTGCCAGCCAGGTGAACTATTCCTAGGGATTGAGATATTAGAACTCTTGGAGTCATCAGATGCGAAGACGCTTGTCCAAGAATTTATTAACGGTATATCCAGCGCCGTTGACAGCCTTGTTGACCCTTCAGACCGACTTCTAAGCTCAAATACTGTGACATACATATTATTCCTCCTTATTTGCCTTAGGGCAAGCAAGGCGGCTGTTAATGTCTCAAATTCTCCTGAGCCGTTTCACAAAACTCTAACAGATGTCTTTTCTAAGCGTCTTGATGCATATGTTGTTCAGCTTATTGACTGGTATCCCTTGGACGATAAACAAACCCTCTTCGAAAATATGGATGAAGAAGTGGAAAAGGAGATAGCTACGATTTTTGAGGCAATAAAGGAGGAAAAATCCCGGCAATCTTATAATCTTTTACTTGGGGCGTCTGATGAATGGCTATCTGCAGATGTACTGAGGTGGGCAGTATATGTGGTGCAGGAGGAAGGGCTTACAGTCCTAAGAAATCCGTTAGAGATGATCTCAAGGGAACCTTCCGATGGACCTGTTCACATGGCCACTGATAGTTATTTCTACGTTCCACAGCTCCCTGCTAGCTAGTTAGCCAACTAGGTCTGAACTAGATATACAAGCCTTGTGACGCTTCTTAGATTAAGACCACTTTTCAACTAAAAAATGCAGGTACCTTTCAACATTATATTCAAACACAGGCACAACGTCAGCTCAAGGTAACCAGTACCTCGATCTCCTAATGATCTGATGCACGCATATGCTCCGTAGAATCACCACTTATTTTAGGTTATTGGGCGGAATAAGACAACTAGATGGGTAGCAAAGCAAAGAAGAGCATTGAACGAACAAAACGCAACAACGATGCGGGTTTAGTATGCACAGCAGGAATAGCAAAAAGAATACTCAAAAAGAGTATTTTCAGGGGTATAAATATTGTACAGAGAAGGGGGTGACGAATTATCACAGACGTTTTTGAGGAATATACCCCAAGAAATGATTGGGGTGTATGACTGGAAATCCATATATGAGTTCAGATGATATAAGACGCCTCGCAAGATGATATTCGCCAAAGCGTTCAAAATGAAGGTAAATGACGGATAGCAAGGTGAGCTGAAGCTTATTTTGTCACTGATCTCTTCCCAGGTACCAATATCTCAACGAGTCCGTCATCTTCCCCGTCACTGTTATCTTGGCCTCTTGCTGAGTCCGGGGTAAGTTCTCTCTCCTCTGGGTACACTGAGCCATCGAGTCCGTGGTGATCTGAATCTAAGAAAGTTGAGTACCCTAACGCTTCCTGTATTATTGTCTCATCATCTTCGTCCGAGTAAGAAGTCGAAGGCCCAACCATATCACCCATTTCGTCATCATCGTCAAACGCATCCACTGGTAGCCGGAATTTCCTTTCTACGCTTTCCATAGGGAGGCTACCGTCCTCATCAGATGAGCTGTCCGAATACCCGCTCACGTCCTGGAAACCAGAGAAAGATGAGGATTGGTGGTCTAAGTCTCCGGTAGTGTCTGCGTCATGCATGGCGTTCCCAGAGCTGTCCTCGCTCTCTCCTTTTGTGAATACTGTATTTAAAACATGGTCAGCGGTGGAAAATCTTCGATTATTACCAAAATTTAAGGGCGGATTCTTACCATCCTCCTCCGAGCCCTCGTTATTAGCAGCAGCGGCGTCGAGAGCTTGTTGCTTCTGGAGAGCAAGTCGAGCCGCCAGTTGACGTCGAGCTCGTGACGGCCCGGTACTCAATGGTGCGGGGGGAGGCGGGAGAATTGGAATAGGCTGGGTTTCTGAATTGTCAAATATGCTTGCCTGTGTTTAGTAGGCTCTTGTTAGCTCATGGGGGCAAAGAACAGGCTGATGTATGTATAGATGAGAAAAACAATGCTGAAAAAATAAAAAAAAGTGTATAACATGAAGGTGGGACATGCAGGGAGACATTATCCAATGTAGTATATCTGAGGCCATAGAGATCGGACACAACTATCCACAAAAAAGGAAAAGACTGGCAGGAAACTAGAACCCAAGTCAAGTCATAGAAACCCCCAGAAGACATAACATAATATCTCTAAATAGCCTCGTGATATATTGGTATATATATATCAGAAAAGGGAAGTGAATAATTGTGGGGAGCGTTTCACGTATATAGAGGGCACTACGCAATAAGCGAGGCCTCTACTATTCGTCACTCATATCAATATCTTCGAACGAATCGTCATCACCATATTTTGGACTTACAAGGCCTGATCCAATTGACTGAGAGTCACGGTTATCCGTTCGGTCCTCCATGTCTTCGTCATCGTCATCACTTGAGCTTCCAAAGCCGCTGAATAAAGATACACCTGTTCCGGTTCCGGTCCCTGTTCCAAGGTTGCTATTGAAACCAAAGGCGCCGCCGGATGCAGAAGACTGGTTATCGAAAGTGAGATTACTCAAGGAAAAGCCACTAGAGAAACCTCCATTGAGACCTGCGTCGGCTAAAGCAGAAGATGTCCCTTGAATGCCGGTGGGGGCGCTAATCGCGTTTAGGACAGCCTGACGGTGGCTCATGGTGATATCGGGCTTCACACCACCTAGGATAGCGTTCTCGCGTTCTCTAGTATCCGAGAGGGCATGTTCGACGTAGTCAATCCAATCGGGATGCGTTAATTTGTCCATAACCTGCGGTGAAAGTACTTCCCGCGGGTGACGTTCACTAAACTTCACTACCTCTTCAGCAATTAGAGTAAGATGGCCCATGTTACCGAGACGCATCTTATGCTTAGCTTCGGATTCTTCACTGCGTCGTTGAGCCTCAATGATTTGTGTAGTTATTTCGGCACTTTCGAACAAATCAATGACTAGTGCTCTGTTGAATCCTTGCTCCATTGAACCGTTAAGAAGCTGTTGCACGATATCGTAAACCACATTGTGAAGGAAGTTGTTCCAGGGGAAACGGAAGAAATAAGACTATTTGTAGCTGTCAATTAAGAAACCCAGAGATTAGTAGCGTGGCATGGGCACTTACCAATACTGTTGGCACAACTTTGTGCTCGTGGAACATGATCTTCATATAATCGCCGACAACAGGTTTCCCGTCAGGCTCTCTTTGAATAAATGGATCAGATTCATACTTGGATTCTTCGAATGTGGGCTCCTCTGCGTGAGATGGCTGTGGATGTTCTTCCTCTGAGAGTGTCGGGGTGGTTTCTGGGGTTGTTAAGGCAGAGGAGGTTGGTATTGTTTCTGACGTAGTCGGCTGCTCAGCAGTCGGTGCAGATACGGGAGCGTCTGATGGCTTGGAATCCGCTTCTGGTTCCTTTGCATCCTCTTCCTTTTTATCGAGGTGTATTTCATCTACTTTTTCGGTCAAATCGGACTGTATCGCAGAAGAAACGGACTCTTTCGCAGTAGATTCGTCCTCAGTCGCTGAAGAATCGTTTTTGGAAGTATTTAACTTCGGGGGTGTCAATGGTTCATCTACAAAGTCGTCTCCCTGTCCTAACTTTGGAGCGCTTGAAAGCGTGTTGTCGGCGGTAGGTTTGGTATCGCATTCAGCAGGGCTTTCAGAGTCCTTGACTCTATCAACTAGAACACCAGAAGATGTGATCTCTTCGAAGGGCTCATCTTCACCAGTATTAGCTTGCTCTCCTCTTCTGAATTCCTCATGAGATGTAGCGTCCATTCTCGAGTCTGAGATCCCGTTGGTACTGTCCGCGTATACAAACCCGTCCTCCGTATGCTGTGGAAATCCTGAAGCTCGTAGTCGCTCCCTTTCCAAGTCTCGTGCCAGCATATCTCCATGACTACCAGATTCATTATGTAGACACATATTGCTACAATGGAGTAGTTCAGCCATAAGTTCGCAAGTCTTGAATCTATCAAAGCCAAGGGGCTCAATAGTTTCTCCCCAGGCAGTGTCAAGCTTAGAATCATCAGATCTGCTTCTCTGGTTCATTAATTCCATGAATTGAGGAACATGACTTGCAAATTCCTTTAGCATGGTACCAAGGTATATAGGGTCATGGGTCGTTGGGGTAGAATTGCGGTTCTCAGTCATCTCAGGATCATAATCAGGATTGTTTTTGCGGATGATATCAATAATGATGCCGACTCCAACTGTAAGGGGGTTTCCGCCTTGAACCATGGCAGATATTAGCGTCTTTATGCAGGGCTCTGATACTAGCTGTCGAGTTAAGCTATTGGGTCCAATACAGGGCTGTTCGTTCTGCGCGGCATTAGCGGAGATGGTGACAATGGCCTTCAGCAAATCACCAGCAGCCGTTTGAGTCTCGGGCGGGTGATCATTTGAGATGTACGATAGGAAAGTGGGGATGAGGTCCTGGGATTGGAGCCACTGTCTCAAATTAGAATTAAGCAGTAGATAACAAGATAGCGGGGTGTATGTGCATACCTCTGTTACGTTCTGTTCTTCGATCTTGTCCAGAGTGATGATTTTTAAGACGAGGTCCATAACTAAGGGATTGTCGACGTGCTGCAGCAACATTGGTATGATGTTATCCAGACGCATAATAAACGCAATCATGGCGTCCGTCTTCTGATCCAACAACACCTCGTTGACCTTTACAAAGTAGCTTGTTTGCACAGAGTCCAACTCCCCAGTTCTGTACATATACTGCCAAAAGCTTCGTAGGGCATCCTCATTTTCCACCATGGCCTCAATGACAGACCAGGAAGGCGACGACAACACCTCGGAGGCGATATAAGCATAATTCAGCCTATTCTTCTCAGCCTCGTCCAGGTCTTTGGGTTCACGGCTTGTTTTTGGCGATATCCTTGGAAACTCTGAGAGCTGGATCTGGCCTTCGTCGGTTGATTCGGGAGATTCTGGTTCTTTCTTGTCATCGGTCGTCTCGTCATGTCCACCTTCATTATTGTCATAATCATCGTGTTCGCGGTCGTCATCATGATGGATGATAAGAGTGGGAGAGATGATAAGATCGAACAGTCTCCTCAGAACATGGTCGTCACGCAAGTACTCTATCAATCGCGTATTATGCTGTTTTATCTCCTGCATTAAGTCGGACTCATCAAGGATCTCTTCCACCTTGACATCGGCCTTGTCAAGCAGCGAGTTGATGGGTGACACATTCGCGTAACCGCCATATTTCCAGAACATGATGAAAGTTTGTAATGCCGGTAGAAGATAGGGAAATCGTTATGCATCGAAAAGCAATATTGGATGTCGTGGAGAATGAAGTTGGCCCTTGTTTGTTTGTAGTGTTGGCTCGGTTAACAGAAAGAAGGAAAGTAAAAAAAAGAGAGAGAGGCAATCCAGAACCGGGATCGTAATATAGCAAAGAGTCTATGCAGGGTGGTGAAAATCGGCGTCACAATATTCTAGAATTGATAACTGACGGGAGGCGGCCGGAGGTTTTGAAAGACGGTCCAAGATGCTCCGGAGGTTCGCATTGATTGAGGATGGAGGGGCAGGGAAGGGAAGACAACAACGTAGTCAACTTGAGGCGTAGCCTAGAGCAGGATTGTTAGCAACAGAACGCCGTGCTCGGTCCAGTCTGGTGCGTTAAGACGGGGTTGTGTGAGTGTGTTCTTCGAGACGGGAGGCCAGCGAGAGAAAGAGGCTGATGACTGAAACGGGTACCGTAACTAAAATGACGTACCTGGCAAGCAGAAAGGGGCCCTTATACTCAAACAACACCAGACAACAGACAGCCGAACCTGACCTGGGCTTCCTGCTTCCTTTTGGTTCCCACTGGGGGCTCTGTTTCTCGTCCAAGGCGCAAGATCTTCAAGCTTCCGGTTCTCGCGTTCCGGTTGGTGTGGTGGTGCTTGGTTCGCTGGTTCTATCGAGATGTGAACTGCTCGTTGTCGGGGAAATAGATCGCACGATTCCGGCGCTAGCTGCGTCTGCGGGCGAAATGCGCAAAAGGAACACCGGGGCAAGACACGTCACGCTGGCAATCCGGGGCAACAAGACGCTCTCTAAGCCGGAGACGAGGCAGAGACGAGGAGCAGAAGTGTGTTAAACTGCGGGCGGCTTCATCGCCTTTTGCTTTCTTTCGACGTTTCGAAGTTTTCGATCGCGAAGTTTTTGCGCCCCACAAGAGAGAAGGACGGGTCACGTGGGGTTATCAGATTCGCCTCTAAAAAAAGACGTCAACAAGAGAGCGGCAGGCAAGAAGACAGCAACCTAGAGGACGGCAGGACGAAGCAGAAGAGACCGGGAGAAGAGACTAAGAGTGCTTAATAGGGAGAGAGAGACTAATAAGATGAATCGCCTGTTTGGCACGAAGAATACAGCTCCAAAGCCGACGCTGGAGGGCGCGATATCAAGTGTATGTTGCTGCTGCCTGGAGTGGGATGCCCAAGTTGAAGCACGGTGGAAGCTGACTAGCAGCAGGTCGATGCCCGGATATCAAGTATAGACGTCAAGCTGGCTGCGCTGAACGCGGAGCTGACGGCCTACCAGAGCAAGATGTCCAAGATGCGCGACGGGCCCGGCAAGATGGCCATCCGTCAAAAGGCACTCAAGGTCCTCCAGCAACGGAAACGCTACGAGGGCCAGCGAGACCAGCTCTCGCAGCAGTCCTGGAACATGGAGCAGGCGGGCATGATGCAGGACAATCTACGCAACGTCATGACCACTGTGGATGCTATGAAGACTACAACAAAGTCGCTCAAGCAGCAGTACGGCAAGGTGGACATCAACCAGATCGAGCGTATGCAGGACGAGATGCAGGACCTGATGGATATGGGCAATAAGATCCAGGACAGCATCAGTCGTGCATATGACGTGCCCGAGGACGTGGACGAGGCTGACCTCGACGCCGAACTGGAGGCTCTGGGAGAAGAAGCCATGTTCGAGCAGGCCATGGGAGGAGAGGAGAGCGTACCGTCCTTTATGCAGGATGAAGTTGCTCCTCCGCAGTTCATTGATGAGCCGCCCGAGCAGAATAAGATGAAGGAGGTTGCAGGTGGCTGATCTGCGAGGCCGCTATGACAAGATGCGAGCCTTACCTCCGACAAGACGTTCAGACCAACACATCCTGCATACCGTTGCTTCTCCCCCCCCCCCTGCAGCTTGTCTCTTCAATTTAACAATATAGTTATGGCGTTGGACAAGGTTGTTCTCTTTCTTCTTTTTCGTTTCTTTTCGTTTCTTTTGTAGCGCTTTGTGTCCATAGCTTGAACCCTCCTTTTTACGGCCAAAATGTAACATCTAGAGGGGCATCGCTTCCGTACATAACTAGTTAATGCTTACCAGCTAATGTCTTCCTGCCACGCCCTGTCTTTATGCTCTGTCTATCCTGTCATCTCCCTCTGGTTCGGCGTGTCTGCCACGAACCGGCCATTCGCTGTTACACACCGTCATACCGACAGCCCATCGAAAAGTAAACAAAGACTAGAGACTGGAGACCGATTCCCTGTAAACAAAAATAAATATCTGACATAGTAATGGAGGGAGACCCGTGTATATATCTCCCTTGCTATCGGTATTTCAAATATATAACGGTCTTGCAGGAAATCTCCAGCGCTTACATGATCCCGGTCTTTTGATACTCCCGCACCAAACAACACCCGCAGCGCCGTTGCTGTGACAACCACCTTCGACGACGCCGCGACGCAGAACCGAAGTGAAGCGGTCCATGATGATTTGCGGATGACCTTCAAGCGTGCATTTTTCTTTCTGCTCTCCTCTTTTCTTTTCTGGATCTGTATTTATACGCCTCTCCTCCACCTTCGATCCTACATCGCCAGTTGTTTACCTCCTCACCGGGACGACATAAACATCGCCAGTCACCCAGCCTTGGAGCTCTCTCCCCTCGAACAACCACGAAGAGCGAGAGAGAGAGAGAAAGCCAAGTCGAGATCTTGTCCTGGTTTTTTATCTGCTTTTTCTTTTCTTTGTCGATTCGATTGAGAGACTGTTTTCGTTAGAGTGTGGTTGGTTTATTGTTGACGTCCGTCCTACTGTGATTTATCTAGATGCTAACCACAACAATAGACAATCCCTTAGCAACCACCATGACCCCGTCGATTTTTAGCGATTCACGCCCTCAATCCTCCAAGGTGTCGGCTCTTAGATCAATTCTCCCGTCTGGTGGACACAAAAGAAGCAAATCTGCCTTTGAAGCAGCCGTTCGAGGTGGCCCTGTTCACCATAATAACCCTTTGGCTGCCAGTTGTCTCCTCCCAGCAGACCACCCCCACTATCGTCCACAACAGCACCACCAGCAGCCTTACCCGGATCGTGAGGCAAATAGGAATGCCTCAAACTCCCGTGCTCCGCTGCAGGATAACTCAAATCCCCCCGGAAAGGCTCTCCATAAGAGGTCTAAGAGTACTTTGTCTCTCAAGTCTCTCTTAAAGGATAAAAACTCTAAGGACAAGGACCAGGCCCAGAAGGAGCCGGTAAAGCATGAACCAGCTCCTAGACGGAATAAGCCAAAGAGGACAAAGTCGTCTACTAGCCTGTCTTCTCTCTTCCGGAAGCACCAGCCTCGCCAAAAGGATAACGACTCCGGATCCAGAGATAAGGAAAATTTCTCTCCTACCGATATCTTCGATGATTCTGCTTCTACTGCTCCCAGCGTTTATACTGCACACTTGCCCCCGGATAATGGCTCTGGATCTCGGTACGTTCCAGAGAACAGGCGGACAGTGGCTGAGGAAATGTCACTCTACACTCCCCAGGGATATTCTCCGTCAAAGCAAAGAAACTTCCACGACCACCACAAACCAAGTCTTACCCGTGCGGACAAGGCAAGGCGTAAATCTGATTCTATTCCTTCAACTTCTGCTGGCGTTAGGGAAATGCTGGCAACGGGCCGCAAGCCAAGTCCCTTAGGCCCACACAACTCTAATCTTCCCGAGCGGAAGACCAGCTCCAGCAGCAACTCTCAAGCTTCAACTAAATCGAATGAGGCTCCAGCAAAACGAAGAGTCTCAAATGGCCGTCGAAGCTCCCGGGTTATGGCCGCAATTGCAGCCTTCAATGCAAAGGACCAACAAGCGGCTAGTTCTAAGCAAAATGACCCAAAAGATACTGCCATTGAAAATGCATTTGAACAGCTTCTGGTTAGTTTATTTGGTTTTGGATCCTTCCCACACGAACAAATTACTCATTGGTATTCTAGGAATCCCGAAACATCCCTCTCAACATGCGTGATAAAATGAGGGCTTTGGACACTAATATCAAAGCAGACTTCGTGAACAAGCATGAAATGACGCCAACTACCCCGTCTGGCACCAGCCAAAAGAAGTTTGGGTTTTTCAGCAGCGATAAAGAGGCCGACAAGGGCTCTGAGAATGGATCTCGCAAATCCGCGACCAAGACTCGGGCCCGGAGCCGTACTTTCACTAAGAATGATTCATCTAACTCGAAAAAGGGTAAAGGTGAAACCACACCTTCCAAGCGGCCGAAGTCTGTCGACTTTTCTAGACCATCCAGTTCCTCTTCCCGAGGCATATCTGCTTCTGTTCTGAGCTCTCTTCAGTATATCCGCACTCCAAAGGATGCAGACGAACCGTCGGATTTTGTCCACTATCTTAAGGAAGTTCAAAAGCCAGAAATAGTCGAAATTTCCAAACTACACAAACTTCGTATTTTGTTACGAAATGAAACTGTGGCCTGGGTCACTGAATTCATGTCCTGTGGAGGCATGGATGAGCTCATTCAACTGCTCTACAGAATCATCAAAGTAGAATGGAGGTGAGTTTTACACGGATGACTATTACTCATGCAGCGAACACTAATATTGTATCATAGGGAGGAGCATGAGGATACCCTCATGCACGAAGTTCTACTCTGTCTCAAGGCACTGTGCACAACTACTACTGCTCTCAACCATATTCGCTCCATAGAGAGCCACCTTTTCCCTACATTACTAAACATGCTTTTCGATGATGAAAAGAAAGGTCCTAGCGAATTCAGCACTCGTGCGATAATCATCAGTTTGCTATTCACTCTCTTATCAAATGCTAGTCCTGGAGAACGCATGTCTCGCGCCCATACTATACTTTCTTATATGCGCGATCCGGCACCACCAGAGACAGCTCAACCACTGTCGTTCATTGCAGATATCTATCAGCCTCGACCATATCGAGTCTGGTGCAAAGAAGTGACCAACGTTACTAAAGAAGTTTTTTGGATGTTCCTACATCACTACAACGTTGTTCCGGTCACTACATCAGAGGATGGCTCCGTTGACCCATCTCAGCCCTACTCGGAACGCCACTTCCCTCCACCACACCCCCCTGTCCCTGCAGCCCCGTATATCGGAGGTGTCGAATGGGAAGCAACAAGCTACCTTGCGATCCATCTAGATCTTATGAATGGGATCATTGCATCTATGCCAACGACTGAGGAGCGCAACAAGCTCAGAACTGACCTCAAAGCATCGGGCTTCGAAAAGGTCATGGGCAGAAGCCTCCGCACATGCAAGGAGCAGTTCTATCCCGCTCTTCATGCTGGCTTGAAGGTTTGGGTTGCTGCGGCAGCAGAAGATGGCTGGGACTATCAGTTTGTCCGTGAAGGCCCTCCAAGGGATGCACCTCCAAGCAGCCCCATCAAGACAGCTGGTAACCAGAGCCCGAAAAAGAGGCCAGGGATTGTGAGCGAAGCTCCCCCACGCCTAGACTTGAACGTTGGTGTTGCAAGTTCCGATCAGAGAAAGTCAAGCGGTGATTGGCTTTGACGTCCTATCTTTAATTTTCTCCTATTTCCCTCCCCCCTTACTTTTTCCTTGTTGTTCAGGCACATTATCTCCTCGGAACGCTACACAACGGCGTTCTCTCCTAACCCCAAGTATATTTTGCAACTACATATTGTGCCCTCCTTCCTGTGCTAGCCATTTCAGGGCTATGCTTGACCTACATGGACAACATTTCGATGTGGTATTTTGGACGAGCCCATCAAAACAAACATCAGATGGGATATGATTAACGACCACCAATCCTTCCCGCCTTCATTGGAACGACTTTATGACCCTTTTTTCTATTTCTTTTCCTCTTGATACTGTTTTGGTATATGTTCTGTGGCTCTGGAGTTATCTTTTCCTTGCAAGATTGGACTGCACCTCGCATAGTGCTTGTTGTTTAGCATTTCTGCCCATAGCCTTTATATTACTCTCCAGATTATTATTCTATTATTATTAATGAATAAAATCGAAGAACCTATCTAATTACCTTTTGCTCACTGCGCCATCGCAGCTGAAGCCACGTGATAAGGTATCCGTTACGGTCAACAGGGCTCCTTTAGGCACCCGATTCGTTGCAATCCTCTTCCAAGAGGGCACACAATGCTATATGACCTTCTCATATTTGTGTCGATAGGCCAGCGAGTAGGCAGGGTACATGGCCCAGCTACAATGTGTGCCAAGTTCGAAGAACATTTGCTGTATCAGTATGATGAGGAGACCCTTGTCCACCATATTCATGGATCCAAAATATCCCCAGGGTCATCTAGCCTGTTCTTCCTCTCACACAATCTGGTCGCTAAACGGTACTCTCGCGGCGAGGAGAGTGGTCCCCTTATAGCAATAAGGCGAGCAAAACAATTGGGAATCCCAGTACCGAGTATTCAACGAGTTGTCGAAAGTCATGACCGCCATAATATCTATGTCATATCGGACAGAATCAGGGGCCGCACCCTAGAAGACGCTTGGATCTCCTTAAGCTGGCTCAGGTCATTGCTGCTCGCCATACAATTACGGCGGGTTGTTCGGAAGATGCGAAGCTTGACCTCGAAGACTGCTGGATCCCTTTCAGACGGAAAATGCAGGTCTATGTGGTTGGGTACCTACTATGGCCTCCCACCTCACGCGAGCTCCGAAACCATCACGGCATTTGTACGATATTGGTATAACGTATCTCCTTCTCCTTCACGGAAACGCAGAGCGGCAGCATACAGAGCGCTGTCGTTGTCAGCATCGACCAACACGGCGACATCCTTCGAACCAGACCGGCAATATCCCCTAACCTTCTCGCACCAAGACCTCGCACCCAGAAATATCATTGTCGATGAAAAATTTCGGCTTTGGCTTCTTGACTGGGACCAATCCGGTTGGTATCCTATATATTTTGAGTACGTGTGTATGCAGAATTTCAGCATTCCTTTTAGCTGGGGGCTGCTAGCCAAATTCCGTTGGTGGATGTTCTGTTGGGTCTCAGTTGGGATATACTCCAAGGAGCAAGAAATTTTTCATCAAGCCTTGATGAACTTTACTCGGTTCGCGGTAGACCGAGATGGTATCCCAGTGCAAGGGAAGGCAATGCGTCTTCCAAAGCAGCCTAGATAACGAATGGGCAACGCGGTAGGAGGGGGGCTGCTTCACGCCCGACTGCTAATTTAGAGCTTAGAGAATCATCATATTCAATACGGCATGAATAGATAGATGGTTCGGAAAACGAAAATAGAGACATCACGATAAAACTCATAGCGACTGTTCATACCCAGTCTTCATTATCATTTGGAAAATTTTGATATCCGCCACCGCATCCGTTGCTGTTGTCTTGATAATCTTATTTTGATTCACCACAGCTTCGTATAATTCCTTCATCTCCAGAGTGAACGGATCCTCGTACGTCTTTCGAACGGTGGACTCTATGTATTCACCGTTGGGACCTAGTTGACGAACAACCATGGTTGTTGGCAGTCCCTTGACATATGGGGTATCATAGCAGATCTTCACGGTCTTTGTCCTCCCAAACACTTCGATACTCGCATCGAACCGTGGTATCTCATCCCATCCCGACTCATAGGAGACAGCAAAACCTGGATATTTGAACAGAGCACTACAATTTGTTAGGTATCTAGCTGTATTAAGGGGCTCTCGATTTTCTCTGGATATGATTAGCTGAAGAACAATGGCATAGCTTACCTCCAGAACTGTGGACCTGTATCTGAACAAATAGAAGCACCAAGCACCCTGTTAGGAACACCTAAACACTCTCTCATGGCACTCAGGTCGTGAGAAGCCAGCCCCGACAAGTGTTTCCACATGTTTGCAGTGGTTGGGTTAACCGGAATACCAAGCTCAACGGATAACGCCTGTTCCAGGGCCTGGCTTGTCATTGTGGCAAGCTCTACTGCATCGTTTTCATTGTGATCCGAGAACTTCTTAGGAAAAGTGCCTGACTGTGCAATAAAACACGAGTTGGGGCCGAGGATATCCCTGACTGTTGCATGAGTGACGCCGCCAATGCCACCTATTTCGTTGATGGCGTCGACAAAGGCCCCTGCATACCGCCTCATATACCCAACCATCACCCTACCAGACGAAAGCTTTTCAGCCTCCAAGACCGCTTCCGCGTCCTTTAACGATAGAGCCATAGGCTTCTCGCAAAAGACAAACTTGTTGTATTTCAGGGCGAGCAAGGTATGCGGAACATGGTACGCGTCATTACTCGCAACAAGAACGACCTCCACTTCCTGAGACTGGCATAACTCTTCCGCATTCTTGGTGGTCTGAAGGTGCGGGTTGGAGATTTTGCTCTTGCAGTGCTCCAGGGCCATAGCAGAAATATCACACAGGTAAGTGACGATGAATATGTCCGAGAGGTGTTGGAAATTTGGTATATGTATCACCTGTCACACCTCTCCACAACTACGAAATGAATATAAATAGAATGGGGTGGTCAGTAAAGTGCTGAATATATTGGAGGAACATGGACGTTCCACGACATTGATTGTGACGTACCCAATGATCCCGACCTTTACTTTGCGAAAGGCCATCTTTAAACAAATGTGTGGTAGTTTCAATTCTGGATTGAGAGAGTGATACGGGTTATTTTGAGGATGGAAGGGGGGTTTGCTGGCCAGCTTGTTAGCAGAAGGAGATGATCGCGTCCCTGAGCTGAGATGAAGCTGGAGCTGAAAGTTGCGGCTGTAATACCTGTGACCCCGCATAAATAAACCAAATAATAGGGTTGCTTACCTTAAAATTGTTCCGAAGCAAAGAAATGTTAAATCGGCTTTATGCACACTGGAAGAGTGATCTCAAGTCAATAGGCTGCCTGTCGATTTGATAAAGGCGTGTTATGATGATGACGTTGTTATAAGATGTTGGTGGTGGTCTATATTTAGTGCTGCTGTCCGCATCGCCGGACCAGGGGTCTACCAACCGCCAGTGGTAAGTAAAGGAGAATAATATACATTCTATATCCTTATTATACACAGTGTTGCCATCATAGATGAAGCTTTAGATATGTTGGATCACCTCTCTAGAACCATTGGAGGAGAGATGCGATTCTATGGAGACAGTAAAATAGGGAAAATGCCGCTAATAACACAGACATAAAAAGAAACCGACATGATATTCGTACAAAATTCCAGGACCAATTATTGGCTTCCGGTCTTCTCTACAGAGGAAGTAGATTCGCTTCGAAGCGCAGGTCGACGTCCTGACAATACTGAATCATCAAGAAGCCCCTTGAGATAATCTCGGAACTATTATTCACAATTAGCCGTTAAAATTCTCATTTTCGCCAATTTATGGAGATTTATCCTTACTCCTTGGAATGGATTGGGTCCAGCATCCTTCATTTCCATAAAGAGGACCGAATATACCAACACGACTAGAGGGTGTATATGTTAGCTTCCCTTGTACCATAAAAACAATACAGAAAGCCAATGAATCCAGGACAATTTCAAAAACTTACATCCAATTAACCCCCATTGAACCAACTTTGTCCATTTTGTCCACGTTGGTCTTGCCCATTTTTGTTTCGACCGACGCCTGTATTTACGCTCTAGTCTGAACTGTTGTTTTGGTGATAGTTTGCTCATATCCGGTGGCCATTTCCTCTTGGCCTTGTATGGGTTGACATATTCTTCCCCAGACGGCTCGGTAGAGGGGGAAGAAGCCGCATTGCGACTAGAGGAGGTGAAGGAGCGGCATACTACCCCTGCTGTAGGCTGTCTTAGGTTCGAGAGATCGCGGAAGGACGATAAAGAGGACAATTGTTGTGTGGCAGATGCATGGTGGAGAGCCCGCGACCTCGATAGCACAGTGGAAACGTTGCGGCCGAAGGATAAGAGGGGTGATCCTGCCTGATACTCTGTTAGTCTGATATATTGGAAAGACTAGAGAGTGTGATAGCTACCGTTTCAATATTTATGCGCGAAGCTATAGTGAGCCGGCTATGCGCACATCGCAACCCCTTACCCGATACCAACAATCTGGGAGCAAATGACATCTTGCGTAGCCCTTGCGGTCTATAACAAACCTATATCTTCCTCTCGCGACGCCGTAGAATCTTCACATGGACTTTTTCTCTCCAAAAAAGCATCAAAGCCAACAGACAAGCTTCACGTGACGGAAACTCGGTCCATTACGTAATCGCGGAAAGGGTAAATATATGTTCCGTGTGCCTCGGCAACTTTTTGCGAACCTTAAAGATCGTCCCTTAATCAGATGTTCGGCGGACGAAAAGCAGCAGCATATAAAGCGCAACACCCGAGATATCCAACCCCTTCTGCTCCTTTCTTCTCCTCATCTTTCTTGCATATAGCTGCCTCTAGAGACTCTCTTTACACCGTCCTGTCTGCATACACCTTCACTTCATCCATCATGTCTGCCAGTGAGTGCTATCCCAAGCTACGTCATAGAGCGTACCATCTACTAACATGTGATATCTTCCTCCAGCATACCAGCGTCTCGCTCAGATCTCTAAGCAAGTGACCCCAGGCAAGAGCGGAAGCTCTGCTATTCTCGAGAAAAACCCAGATGATATTGTTGTAACATGTGCTCTTCGAACGGCCATAACGAAGGGCGGCAAGGGCGGCTTCAAGGACACCGCTGCTGCTGACCTCCTGGTCGGTGCCTTCAAGGCTCTGATCGAGAGATCTAAGATCGACCCCTCGCTCGTTGAGGATATTGCTGTTGGATCAGTTCTACCTCCCGGTGGTGGTGCCACTGAGTTCCGTGCTGCTGCTTTGGCCGCTGGTTTCCCCGAGACTTCTGCCGTCAAGGCTTTGAACAGACAGTGCTCCAGTGGTCTGCAGGCTATCGTCGATGTTGCCAATGCCATAAAGGCCGGTGTCATCGATGTTGGCATCGGAGCTGGTGTTGAGAGCATGTCTTCTCAATACGGGTATGTTATGCCCCAGCTACTTTGCTATTTGTATGATCACATACTAATCAAGTATTTAGTCCCGGAGCCGTCACTGAGTTCTCTGAGCTCCTCGAGAACCATATGGAGGCTGCTAACTGCAAGGTTCCCATGGGAATTCTCTCCGAAGACATGGCCAAGGACCTCAAGATCTCCCGCAAGGATCAGGATGTCTTCGCTGCCTCCTCCTACCAGAAGGCTATCAAGGCTCAGGAAGCCGGCCTTTTCAACGAGGAGATTGCCCCTCTCACCGTCAAGTTTGTTGACCCCAAGACTCAGGAAGAGAAGACCATCACAGTCAACCGCGATGATGGTGTCCGACCTGGCATCACCCCTGAGTCCCTCTCCAAGATCCGACCGGCCTTCGCCGCTGATGGCTCCATCCATGCTGGAAACTCCTCTCAGATCTCTGATGGTGCTGCCGCTGTCCTCCTTATGAAGCGTTCTACTGCTGAGAAGCTCGGACAGAAGATCATTGGCAAGTACGTTACTGCCAGCGTTGTCGGTGTCAAGCCTCTTCTCATGGGCCAGGGACCATGGAAGGCCATTCCTGTTGCATTGGAGAAGGCCGGTATTTCCAAGGGAGACGTCGACATTTATGAAATCAATGAGGCGTTTGCCTCCCAGGCTCTCTGGTGCACCAAGGAGCTTGGTCTTCCCTTCGAAAAAGTTAACCCTAAGGGTGGTGCTATTGCCTTTGGCCATCCTCTTGGATGCACTGGCTCTCGCCAGGTCAGCACATTGTTGACTGAGCTGAAGCGAACGAACAAGAAGATTGGCGTTACTAGTATGTGTATTGGAACTGGAATGGGCATGGCCGCTGTCTGGGTTGCCGAGTAGATGTTGAAACTCCCTACAGCGAGCATTTAGATGGTTATATGTTTCTTCTTTTCTTTTTTGCCCCTATATAATGACATGTTGTGAGGATAAAAGCGACTTGTCCCGTGAGATGATTTAACTGTATTTTATATCAATTATATAGCACTACCTTTCCTTGTTTTCTCAAATATATCAAGTATATCACGTTGAATCTCACCGTCTATACAGAATAAGTGTAGGAAGTTTAGCTGCTTCTGTGAGTCTTGAAGGCTTCAAAAACGGTTGACCCATTCAACACGTCAGCCTTTACCTTATCATCCGCAGCAACGAGCTTGGGCATTAGTTCCAAGACATCGTGAATCAATCCATTTGGTATCCTTACGACGCCTTCAAGAGGGTCACAGAATAGTACATCACCCTGCAAGCCCATCAATTAACGACTCTTGAAATTGAATAAACAACCAGAATTAAGACCACTTACTGGACAAACGGTTACTCCATCAATGGAAATTGGCACGTTCCGCATCGCAGCTTTAGCCTCTGCGCCGGTTCCCACTGTCGAAGTGCCCTTGGCCCATACCTATAAGCCCACACTTAATATCCAACCGTATGCCGATTATGTAGCACAAATCTGAAGCAATGATGGTACTCACTGGAAATCCAAGGCTTCGTAGCTCAGCTAGATCTCTCACCCGACCATTGACTACGGCCCCCTTTGCACCTCTCACTTTCATCCGTGAGGCCATAATTCCACCTAGAATAGCACATTTCTGACCCCTTGGCTGATCAAGCAACACAATGGTATTTGCATTCGTATGATCTACCCAATGTGTTTCGGCCTTAAACCCATGTTTTTCATCTTGGGACTCGGTAGGTAACGGGTCATCCTTGGGTATAAACTTAACTGTGGATGCATAACCGATTATCTTTGGCAGATTCTCAACATCTCTAGACGGTGAAAACGGCACTTTTCATTTGAATGTTAGGCTAGGCATATTCCAAAGGGATACGTATCTGTCATCATGAAGTTACGACATACCGATGTCAGCTATGAATCCGGCATATTTGGTTGCACCTTTCGGGACATCCTCTAGCTTCAACAGAGCATCTGATATCTGACGCTGCGTATTAGTAGCACCCACGAAAAAATAGAATGAGAATTGCCCATACGTCACACGCAGAATACTCCTCCAGAGCTGCGAATATCTCCTCATCTGTTCCCGCCATGGGGGTTATTCAATGTTAGTAGCAATTTATCATGTATGGTCACGTCAGATATGCTAACACCGATGATGGCATCTCGACTGCGAGACGGAACCTCAAGGACCGTCAGGCCATTATTAATCCAGCCTTAATAGTTATCCACTTCATGCAGGTGGTGAGTTAGTGATTCGGAACTTTGCCGGCATCAACAATTCCTCCTCTATGAAATATCATCAAGCCAGCCACCTTGGCAGCTCGTATGGTTAACCACATGATCCAAAGTCGGCCTACAGGTATTGCTGAAGCATAGGGCCTAGAACTGCGTATGTTATTGATAAGCAAGCGTCTATCATAATCCTGTTTCTCGTATGGCTCGTGACGGGCCAAAAGAGCCGCTGTGCTAACTATTTAGATCGCTGTATGATTTAAATATTCAACTAGCTGCTGCCTGGAGGCATATTTTCTAGTTATTCCTAATTGCTCTTTCGATAGTTAACCACTTGGTATTAAATCAACATCAGTTAAGGACAGGATATTTTCAAAGACACAATGGCAGATGTATCTACAACAACATGCCAGCCAACCTTTTCTAGGGAGCAATTGGTTGAGTACTTTAGCCGGCTCTACCAATGCAAGCGTGGTGACGGAGAGAAGAAGCTGGAAGACATTGAACTGCTGGTCATTTCTGATCCTCGAGAAGCACTGTTCACTCTCCAGCGTCGGCATTTGGTGACGTTCCCATTCTCAAACTTGGTCCTACATTATTCTCAACACCATTCAATATCGCTCGATCCAGATGTGCTGTACCATAAGATAGTGGAAAGAGGGCTTGGTGGCTACTGCGTGGAAAACACTGGGCTTTTTTCAATTGTGCTTCGGACCCTTGGATTCAAGTTCTACCCTGGAGGGGCAAGGGTTTCAAAGAGTCTAGCTCCTGGGCCTGCAAATGCCGAGTTTCATGGATTGTAAGTGGTGGTCTCTAAATGTGACTCGACATTGGGTATTAGGCTAACACCGGTGCTGGATAAGTGGCCACCAGGTATTGATAGTCACTATAGGCGATGTCAGGTACATGGTAAGTCAGGTTACACCATAGACCACGAACCGTGGAGTGAAGATATGCTAAGCGGAGAACAAAGGTGGATGTTGGATTTGGGCCCCAGGGACCTACGCAGCCTTTGCTGCTGAAAGAAGGACAACCGGTTCTACCTGGTGTTGTTCAGATGAGCTTGATTCGAAAGAATCTGAGTATAAACACTGATCCAGACCAGCAGCCATGGCTATATCGATTCCGCAAGGACTCTGACAGCGAGTGGGTGATGGCCTATTGTTTCTACGAAATCGAGTTCACACCTGAAGACTATGAGATCATGAATTATTGGACCAGCGTGCATCCAGCAAGTGGCTTTACCCAAGGGATCATCTTTACGAAATTCACCCTCAACGAAGCAGACAATGGTATCGACGGAGCCTTGATGCTCCTTAAGAACATTGTCAAGAGAAACCAAAAGGGGAACGTTGAAATTCTGAAAACTCTAAAAAGCGAGGAGGAACGCGTTGCTGCGCTGAAGGATTTCTTTAATGTACATCTCCTGCCGATGGAGATCCGCGGTATTCGCGGAAGGAGCACCGAGATCAAGCAAGTCTCTGATGATTGAATGATGATGGATGTATGTCATAGATAATTTCCGGAATTATGATAGACCTTTGAATAGACATATAGATAAACTAGTTGATTCTTGGCTCCAGCTATATTGAGACGGGATGTTAGCGCTTCTGATGATATTTGGCGGAATCGTGGGGTATCGTAATGCATCCGGGCATACCTTCCACGGGTTGCTGTATGCGAAGCCTGGGGGTGCGGCGTGATTGCTTGTCTGTCCTCTCCTCTGGCCTGTAAGCCGTAAATCTCGTTCCATCACTGAAGGATTGAGTAATGATGTCAGTAATTGAATCGTCGTAGGCGCTCTGAAACGTAACAGGTTCGCAAGCCGATGCTGCAACTTACTTTGCTATGAAAGAGTTAGTCAAAGATCAGGCCCAATTGAAAGGTTGAACGGGAAGTAGCTCCGCAACATACCTGATCCCACGCATCAATTCCTCTTCTTGGGTTCTTGCGGCCGTTTGAATAGTACTTGAGAGTCGAAAGACCGACACCAGTCACACCGAACAACTGCGGGCAAAGCGGTTCACATCAACATTTGCTCACTCCCACTCCCCGGGAACGGTCCACACTCACACCGATGATGATCCCATAAGGGAGCAAAGCCTCGAAGGGAACTCCCATTTCCGCGACGCAACGACTATCCTGCTGTTCTGCTTTTTCTTGTCCGTAATCTCACTGGCGACGGCGTCCCAGGGCAAAAAGTCGACGGACGTCGGAGAAAGCAACGAGAGCAGGGCCACTAGAGGCCCGATGCGGACTAGCGCGATATAAAGCTTGGCGTTGATAAGTCAGCAATTTTCGCTGAATGGCTCGAACTTCAAGTCAAAGAAGGGAGGGGATGCGAGCAAGAAACGGCGTAAAAAGAGTCGTCGGCCCTTGATAAGACCGGGGTTTCCTTCGATTTACGCGTTGCAGCAGAGGAGCTTACCGGTTAGTTGTCCTTTGTGTTCTCCAGGTGCGGCCGGTGGCGAGCTGGCGGTGGTCGCGTCCGCATGGTTTTAAAGAAAACGCCTCCCGAGAGCTCTCCAGGAAAAGACTTGCATAGCTAACTCTTTCTACGCCCAGTGAATATCTCGGCGTGGACATATCTGCGCAAAATTACACCTCCGTGTATCTACGGGGAGGCCTTTTCAATGACTGTGGTCCATCGATATTGAGCCTTGAGCCGCCGAAAGCCCGATTCCTAAGAAAGCCGAGACGAGTCTACGTGTTTGAATTTGCTATCAACCAAGGAGAAGCAAAGAGACAAAAAAAGACGAAGGGGAGAGATAGAAAAGGGGAATTCCGGATGGTGCAAACAGCTCGCCAATCTGGCGACTGTAGTGGCTCATACCATGGCGGCAACCCCACTGGCCGCTTACGATAACAACTATCCCGAACAAGAACCAGAAATAGATAGCGAACAAGACGCTGAAGGGGACGAGGACCCTGAGTTTTATGATGCGACTGCGCAGGCTGGGATAGTCACGACGTATGAAAACTCGACTGTGACGGTTGATGGGACATACCATGGAAAAGGGGACACTGATGAAGGAGGTGCTGTGGACGAAAATAATGTCAACCACGAAAAGGAACCCAGCCTCATAGATGATGGAAATGATTCTAAAGAGAAGGTGGATCAGGATGCTGCAGTTATAGGAAGTGCTAGCGAGGATGGCAAATCGGCAAGTGAAGCAGATGAACTGGATGCTGAATTCGAAGAGCTTTCAAACGAGAGTAATGCAGTTGCCAGTGAAGCGTCCTCTGAATCTGACTCCGAAGCTGAAGAGGAATGGGAAGCTGAAAGCAACGAACAAGAGGATGCTGATACAGAACCCCCTGTTGAGAACAATTGCATGTGAGTCTTGATCGTGTTTGGATTGATCGTCTTGCATATGTTCCACTTCTTACTAACTGGAGTTTTCTTCCTTCAGTGTTTGTAAAGAGGATGAAGAGCATGATCCAAGTGAAGTCTTTGAAGAGCCATTAATATGCGACACATGTAGTGTTCATTGTAAGTTCTGCAGGGACAGGCTTGGCTTGAACTATGACAGGGGGCTTAGCTAACGGTTCCACAGGTCATAGGGAATGCGGCCGCGAGGAAGGCATATTTAACGACGATGAGGGTATGCGGAACCCCTGCCACTATGCATGAGAGCCTAGTTCGGATCCTGATCAACTAACTTATAATTTTAGATGCCGGTAAATGGAAGTGTCCGTTATGTAAACATTTGCACTCCCAACCGGACACAAGGAACTCCTCCACCGCTCGACAAAAATCTACTGTCTCTAGTGTTACAAAAGATCTGCTCCCTGCGGACAATGATACCCAAGATCCAAATTCTCATTCCGTATTTAACTCATTAATCATCGAAGATGATCCACTGGATGGCTCCCGCTCTTTGCGAAAAAGGAAATCATCATCCTATGAGGCTGAAAATAGACGCTCGACCACACGGAAACGACGGAAAGTCACTCCTCCGCACGGACAAGCGTTACCGACAACGAGGGCCAGCGGGAGTCGCTCGCGTGCCCCGAGCCAGAACCAACTTGCAGAAAATGATGTTACAACTGTGCACGAAAACCGAGCACCTCGCCAGAGGAGAACGAGAAACGCACAAAAGTATTACTGCAGCGTTGTGCAGAAACAAGAAGGGCGGTTAATACTGTCATTCAATCTTGACCAGGAAAAGATTCAAAAGATACTGAACAGTAAACCAAGGCCGAGGAGCCAACGGCGAAGACCATTACCTAAACCCCCAACTATACCTGAGCCTCCCCTGGTATCACACTTTGCACCGACAAACCCAACTCCATATGCTGCACCTTTCTACTCCTTCCACGACCGAGAAAATGATGAACTCAAGTCAAAGCCTTATGGTGGAATTTTATCTGAGGCCGAAGCCGATACGTCGCGAACTGTACCTCTGTCGACAGATAGGGATAAGTTTGAGGCAGCTCGTCAAAAGGCAGAAGAAGAATGGCGGAAGAAAATGATGGCAAATGAGGAAGACTCGGATAATGCTCTCCTCTCTTCTCAAAAGCTGTCTGGGCCACCAAGCAAAATCAAGTATATCAACTTTGGCGGTTATGAGATTGAGACTTGGTATGCTGCACCATATCCTGAAGAATACAGTCGCAATCGGGTTTTATACATTTGCGAATTTTGCCTCAAGTATATGAACTCCGATTTCGTTGCATGGAGACATAAACTCAAATGCCCTGCAAAGCATCCTCCGGGCGATGAGATTTATCGGGAAGGGTCTGTTTCTATATTTGAAGTTGACGGGCGGAAGAATCCCGTCTATTGCCAAAATCTCTGTTTACTGGCCAAGCTCTTCCTGGGTTCAAAGACACTCTATTATGACGTGGAGCCTTTCTTATTCTACGTCATGACAGAATATGATGAATGGGGCTGTCATTTTGTTGGATATTTCAGCAAAGAGAAGCGACCGAGTTCCTCGAATAATGTCTCCTGTATCCTGACCCTCCCAATCCACCAGAGAAAGGGTTATGGAAATCTCCTGATTGATTTTTCTTATCTTCTCACCCGACTAGAAGGAAGAACAGGCTCTCCGGAAAAACCATTATCTGATATGGGCCTGGTTTCCTATCGCAATTACTGGCGTCTTGTTCTATGTTATAAGTTTCGGGATAAAAAATCACCGACAAGCATTACAGCGATATCTGAACAGACCGGTATGACTCCCGATGATGTTATATCCGCGTTAGAAGGCCTGAGTGCTCTCGTCCGTGATCCTGTCACTAAGACTTATGCGCTCCGCTTGGACTACGATTTTTTTGAAAGGTACATAGAGTCTTGGGAGAAAAAGGGCTACGTCAAGTTGAATCCTAATTCTCTGGTATGGACGCCGTATATAATGGGCCGTAGTAACAAGTCCCACTATGACCATGCGCCCATTCATACTGTCGCTCCTCGCGAAGAGATTGATGCCGATGAGCCAACTGCTGCAACTAATTCCATACCCAGCAACGGATATGGCCTCGGCATTAGCGCAAGTGACGCGGATACAGCAAACAGCGTTGCAGGAAGTGGTGCTGATACTGTCAATACCAATGGAAAGGGCTTCTCTGAAGCTTCGCCTTCATTGTTCGACGCTCCAGGACCGCCTTCCACCAGCGCTCTGTCATTCGCCGATGTTATGGCGAAACAAGCTCCTAGCACTAATGGTCGTCAATCGTCATCTACTCCTTCAAACCCTGCATTTGGCATTCCCCCAACGAGGTTCGAGATCTTCCCTCCGCCTCAAGGTGCCAGTACCAGTACTCCTACCGTTAAGCGACGACCAGGCCGGCCATTTGGAACTCGGAAAAAGGTTCGCTCCACTGCACAATCTCCAGCAAGGACGAGCGGACATAATACGCCCAAAAAGAGCAAACCCCTACGCCTGGGTACTCCTTCCACGGCAACAAGGCCCCTGCGCTTCAGCGTTCGACGGGCGAGAAGTAGCATGCTAGGTGACAACCCGGACACAAAACACGACACTGATCCTGAAAGTCCCGGCGGAACCAAGCGATTTGACTATCCTAACCCATTTGCATCGACGTCCAATGGTCCCGCCGATCAACCCGAAGCCAATGGCTCCCCTGGATCTGATAAAAATGACGAGGAGACTCATATCAATAAAATACCAGAGTCGATGGAAATTGACCGGCAATTGCTTAATGGTATTGAAGACCACACACGCAATCACCAACCGCAGCTAGTTGATGGTACGAATAAGAACGATACTGAGCTTACGAATGGTTTAACGAAGCCGATGGATGATACCTCTCAAACTATCGCCACACAGGTGGGCAACCCTGGCGAAAATGGAGCTTCCGATGCTCCTTCGGAGAAAAAGATTCCACTACAATGTTCATGAAGTGGCCCTGAGATAAATTCTCATTTCTATACGTATCTATGTGCCACGCCTCAAGGGGCATATATCCATTTCCACACCCACAGTCTCCCTCATGTACCATGTCCTCTCATCGTTTCCCATCATTTTTACTTCCTAGACAGCTTTTTTTCTTTCTTTCTTCCTATTGGCTTACTTTTTTGCTCTTCTCAGATTGGTGGGAGAATGATCCGATATCTTTGCTCGGCGCATACGGTTGAAGAATTCATCATCTGTTACCCTTCTCTATTCGCCCTTACGTGTTATTATTATACCTGCTCGATGGTTCTCATTTTCGTTCTCATTATTTCCTGACCCTCCTCCGATGCCCCGTTATATCATTCTAGTCACTACTACTATAGCTATGTAAACTTATTGGCGTTTACATACCCCTTCTATCTAACGGCTCTCAAACCAATAAATAATGCCAGCTCTTTCGAATGCCCGAACCAGCGTAAATCCTTCATTTGCCACATGTGCAGAGCTCTAGTAACTATGGCCTTTTTGCAGCTTCTTACAACATGTCGCCACACTATTAACAATGCATGCAACTTTGTTGTATGTACCCTTCAAGGTAGCATTCGAGAAGAGATTGGCCTCTTCGCCAGTTCTGAAGAAGCATTGGCTCTCACTTTTGCAAATTATATTCCCCGGATAACTAGTGAGTTAGTTGGCCCTTGAGTGACCAGAATGACTATCTTTCTTTGTTCACAAAAATAAAGCCACGCTTCCTATCAGCACTGATACCTGGTTGAACGCAATATCAAGCCAAGAAGCTACGAGAAGCATATTCCTTCCTCCTCCTCCTCCTCGTCCTTATTGTGCCTTCGATGCTTTTTCTTTCGATTTCTTCTCCCGTTTCGTTAGTTATCCCGCGCAATGACCCAGCGAGCTAGCCCGGTGGTCGCAGCGTCAAGCAAACCAGCCAAACGGCCGAGTCGGTTACCTGATTGGAGTCAGAGAGACGGGCAACCGAGCCACTTTTTGCGCCTGACTTAACCCATAACGGTCAGTCGTTCACTTGCGATAAAGGTGATATATCAGATTTTGGGCCCAAGAGCAAGAAAGGGGGACAAGGCAGATGAGGATGCACACGATGCATATCAACGCCATGTTTGCTTGCTTGTGAAATTCTCATCATACAGCAGGAACTTGGTGTCATATGGAGGTCATGCAAAATCGCATTCTTCACGTTGTAGTTATGCATATGATCTGACGATTTGCAAAAGGACCGCTGAAGTGTTTTGACTCTGGCCGAATTGGAAATTCATAAAGCTATATTGCAAGACAGATGTCTGTAGTTGATTTATTTCGTTATCTGCCGCAGAAATACACTTCATCCATAAGCCTATTTTCCCCTTGAAAGCAGAACCAGCCGTCAGTGATTAAATTAAGCTATGCTGCAGCATTCATCGTTCCCTGGGTTTTCGACGTCATTACCCGATGTAGGTTCATACGTACCAAACACTAAGACAAGAAAATCATTAGGAAATAATGGTTACATCTCTGATGTTGTTCCTTGGTTCGCTAAGGGAAGATTGTGGGCTCAAAAGTTGTGGTATCCGGATTCGCCCTGCAGGATTGCCGTTGTTCATCCATGGATTCTTCCCGCTGCTTAGCCGGTGGCTGCCCTTGGTTCGATATATCGATTTTCATGTGCAGGGGCCGGGACCATCCAGGTCTCCTGCAGAAATACGGGATACTTCTCCGTAATTTCCTTGCGATAATCACATAAGTTATTCCTTATTATAGAACTAGGCGCCGTACATAAAAAACGTAGGGCTAGAAGACAGCAGTCCCATAATTGATGACATGCGCAGGTGGCAGGTGCCTAGAAAGTGGGACTTAAGCTGTTGGTTTTTATTATTTTAGGCTTCTTTTCACTTGCTATTCCCTAAACTAAAATACGTAAACTGATGCCAGGGATGGAGACATAGGACCTAGTCAGCTTGCAACAGCGAGCGAGCTTGATGGTCCGGGTGATGGCTGGAAAAGCTGTGTAACATTGGCAAGGAGAATCCAAAGCTGATCCCGTAGCGCTTCAAGAATTCCTTTTTCTAGGGTTTCACTAATGTTCAATGTTGCTCCCTTGGGGAACAGATAGGGAAGTACTGCTTCCATGGAGAGGGGTTGAATGGTGCTTCCATTTCGGCCTATCTAGCATTAGAGCTAGAGAATGATTGGTATTGACACTTCTGTTGTTACTAGGACTGCCTCGTAAACATGGCGGGGAAAATGTAACGCGGGGCCATAGCGCATACGATACAAGCTGCAAGTCCAGTCAAGTATTCACTAGCATCCTCCATGTTGGAGCGGAGGAGGAAGGGAGGAGGAAACAGAGCTGAGGTAGTGATGGCGCTTGGAGCTGTCGATCCATGTCCATTACAAGTTCTGGGCCTTCTATATCTCAACCAGGCTGTTGGTATTCAAGGCCTCGCTTGCATACTTTGCATGGATTCCTGTACCGGAAGGCCACTATCAGGAAATTTCCTTGTGATCCCATGGGTGATACCCGCCTATTCATAAGATTTGATAGGCTGCTGGACCCCCTTAATCACAACGGCTTTTGGGGGGGGTTTGGAAGATGGATATATGGGGAAGTGATCCAAGCACTAACTGAGTCCAGAAATCGAGATGTTGGGAATCATCCATCCATGCGTGGATGGGCGTTCTTGAGAAGATCATACTGAAAATATGCGAAGTTAAATCCATGGTATAACAGGGCGGTACAAAGATACCTCTTAGACTTCTCGAAAACGCTGCCACTTAAAGCAAGGTAATGCAGCGTGACAGTGTATTGCAACATTCGAAAAGGTTGCAAGATGCGCTTGCTTCGAGTACTCTGTACCACGACGAGTATGTTAGTTACCAGCTAATATGGTATTCGAATGCAATACACCCCAGTGGTGTGGGGGCCCAAAATTGAAGTCCATCCATAGTTCGTTTGCTGGTATTATTTTCCCGGATGGCTGTTGTAATCCTGTGTCTGGTAGCGGATCGCCCCTCGGGTACAGGAGCCATTCAATATTCTAGACAAAAGCGATCGGAAACGGTACGGGGAGATGCGCGTCCTCGTGCGCCCTCCAACCAAGGAATATGAGTTCAAATTTCGGGAGAGACCGTGTGGATGCAGATATCCGAAACTCCCTCCTGGACAGATGGAAACTCATCTATTTCATCATCGACGCACATCTCTCTCTCTAGTTATCTCTCTCCATCTTCTTTTTTCTTTCTTTCTTTTCTTTTTTTTGTTTTTTTTCCCTATCAAAAAGAGCCACAAGCTGGGAAGAGGTAATTGCAAGAGATCAAGGGCCTGACTGATATCATGTCTCAACGGATGCGACCTTTATTCTGGCAGGGATTTTGCGGTCTCGACAGCTTGCCCCTTGATGATATCATGGATTGCGAATGATCTATATCATAGGGTCTTGTGATAGTCTTCGTTTCGCATGCGCTCCGTTTTGTATGCAACTCATAGGACATGCTAGTTATGTCTCCAGTCTAGCCCAGTTATCAAGATGGGAATGTCTTCACGCCATAGAACTTTGCTGACAGCGCAGGCAAAACTGCTCAAACAGCCGAAGGCGATCGTTGAACATGAATACCGGATAAGAGTGCATGATAGGCGATGCACGCGATGTCTAGGCCACCGGAGAGCGCCGGCGTTAAGAGACACGAAGGACCGAAAAGAAAAATAATAACTAGTTAATGGTTAACTATCAGGAAAAGAAAAAAGAGCGCATGGCGGACAAGACAAAATAATGGAGTCCAGTCCAAATGCCAGACCCGCCTTTATTTTCTTTTACTTTCTTTGACACGAATACTTCAAGTCTTTCGAGGGGCAGGAGGCTCTTTTTTACTGCGCTTCGACTTCGCTAGATTTAGGCCCGAAATCATCCCCGTCGGCATGATGTATAGTGGAGTTGCTATTGCTGTAGGTACCCGGCGTCTCAATGACCACGCAGCGAGGAGCCGTGGAAGCCCGTACTCCGTGCTGTTGGATTCCCCCTCTGGCACAGCTCGGGGGAGAGGAACCAGGGAAATCTCAGTGACACAGCACGGCGGCCGGCGTGGAGAACAAGGAGCTGGCTGGGATGGTAACAGCGGGGCTCCTTTGGAGTAGTTAATAGGCTGCCGAGCTAGACGCGAACTATTAGTTGCTAGAATAGTCCTACCTCGCAGAAATGTCCATGTTCAGAGAGCTGCACAGCAAATCCCGTCCTTCATGGATATCCCGTCCTTTATGAATAGGCCGTCGGTTTGCCAATAGGCGTTTGGGACCTCAAGAAAAGAGGGGAGTGGAGGAGCAGGACAAAACGTGAGAACGCTGCTGTACTCTTGTAACTACATGCATAAAACTTAAAGATGTAGCTATATTCTGCAAATTGACGCGGTATGGATGAGAAAGGAGACGAAATGACACACCTTTTGAAAAAAATAATGATAGACATCGTGGACATGAAGGAGATTGCCCCTGTACAAGACTAGTTCGAACCGTACGATTCGTCAAGCCTCGTTCGTTCTTGGCTGTTTCTGAAGGCGCAACATGGGATGGGGGCACGCCGCACCGCAGGCTCCCATGTCCGCCCGAGTTAACTAGCGACGAACCTCCAGCGCATGACAAAGCATGTTGCAGAGATAGACATGCAGAGGATGGAGCTAGGCCCCCTAGGTTGCTTAACCTGCTCGTCACTTGGTGGTTCGTTCTGTGGTTGTGCGTGTGAGTGGAGAACATATAGGCGTAGTGTATGTAAGGGAGATCTCACTAAACCCTTTTTTCACTTCATCCTGATCCCTGATCCCTGCTGCGAAGGCGCTTCTTCCCAGTGGTGGAAGATCTTTGCGCGAAGTCTCCGAAAAAAAGTCCACTCAGTCGAGCAACTACTAGACCGTGGCAGGAGGCCATATCTAGATGCAAACACCGGAAGACACGAAAACCGCCGGCCCCTTTTGACCAGAGAAAAAAAGATTCCTTCCGGGGCGTTTGGGATGGGTCGAATGTCTCGTCGTCACTGAGGGACTCGGAAGTCTCGCATTCAATTCGCTCGCTGGGTCAAGGACTCTCTCTCTCCCTTCGTCAGCGGGTAGGCCTCTGTTTGAATGTAATACCATTCAAAATCCGGTTCACCTTTGTTTCTTTCCTTTCTTTTTTTTCTTATTCGCTCGCTCTCCTCGTTGCTTTTTCTTCTTCATCTCACTCCCTTCCCCCCCATCCCTCTCACGCTCGTTCTCTTTGGCTCTTACCCTTTCCGACCAATGGCGCAATGAATCTGCGGCAAAAGCAATTGCACCAGAGGTGTTTTCTTTTGAACTGCCAGTTCATTGGATCAATATTTCAGCAGACAGACAAGTCCTCTGCCCTCCATGCTGGGACAGGAGTTCCGTGTGATATCACTCGCTACCTCCGTACCAACATATGTTATTTTTGCGATTCGGTGGTGAGATAGCCCGGTCCAATCGAACGTGAATATCTGCAGGTGGCCGATCCATTGTCTTGCAAACCGTGAATAAAAAAAAGAGTGATCTTCAGGAAGCAAAGCAAATGGAAGGTCTAATCCCATATTTCCTGTCGGATATTTCACGGCCATGTAGGTACGGAGGAGGAAGAGCGTCTAGGCTTTCCGTTCTGCTTCCCACTAGACTGATCCCATCTTTCTACCTCATGCTTGCTTTATCCCGTCAAAACAAAAATGAAGGTAGGGCACCGTTCGTTTAGATTGCTTCTAGGAACCATTGGACAAAATATATACCTGACCTCCCATCGAACCCAGCAGGCCTTTTTGACCCCGTTAAGATAACAGAGCTACCGGACCCAGAACTCTCCTCCCATTCTTGTCCTTTTGACGGGTGAGTAGTATCTTTATTCGTTTCTCTCGCTCATTTCAGGCCTTTGTATGTGAATATTATCACAGTTCTATACTTCATTTTTATTTTTTGGCGTTTTTTTTTTTTTTTTCCCTTCGATGCTGTCATTTGAAGCTTGTTTTCCTGTTTGGCCTGCCCTTGAAATATAGAAAGACGATAAGATATCGAGGACGGGTAGCGAGCCATTGAAACCAGAGAGACCTTGTGTTTTCATTAGCATAAGAACCCTACTTTCAGACCGGGCGCTCTAACTCACCTCTGCTCATCTTCTCCAGCTAGCTAGCTTGCTCGCGTCTTGCTTCTGTTGTAGTGACGTCGAAGTGCTGGGGGGGGGGGCACGAGCGTCACAAGGCGGAGAGAGAAATATACTGCCGGCGTATATATTTTATATTTCGACGACACCCCCCCTTTCTCTCTACTTCAACCTCACCTCTCGAGATATCCTGCAGCACGCAGTTGAAATCGCCCGGCTTGCCACTCTGGAGACGCTGCTTTTTGCTTCCTCCTGACCCTCCTCGGCTGTGCAAAAGGGGACAAGATGTTTTGAACTGTATTTTCGTCTCTTTGCCCCGCGACTGCTTCTGCGCCGTTTCGCCTTCCACGGCGTGGTGAGTGTCCATCTCGCATTTTTTTTTTACACCCCCCCCCTAGGCCACCAGAGAAGAGTAGTTATATATATATATATATATCCTGCTACCTAGTCCATGGTGATGTCCAGCCCTGCACTGGTTGCAGCTTGCTCTCTTTACTGCGGCCCCCTATCCCATGCCCTCGACCGCTATCGGACTTCTAGCTGATATCCGGGCGTTATACAGTAGGCTTCTAGCCTCGCGAGCAAACAGCACCTCTCTATATATACCTGCTCTCAACAGGAGAAGCTGATGCTAGAACACCTCGTGCTGTTCCTATGCGCCATCTTTGCAATATATCTGGCCCCCAAGCTCATCCTCAGAAGCCCCCCCGTTTTAGGAGCGGACCCCATTTGAGTTTCCAGAGCGTGGCCGATAGTTATCTCTGAGCCAAAACCCAAACCGTTGCCCCAGTGGTCAGGATTGCTCAAAGGAGAGCCCCTACTCCCCCCACCCGTACCTGCGTAAAGCTCCGAGGAACTAGAATCTCTGGTCAAAGGTCTGGCTTGGGAGGCAAAGAACCAACCACATCCTTCGCTTACGTCTGGTTCTTCTGACAAAGTGGACTGTGGACTGTCTTGATCGTCATATCGAACCATTAACCAGAATTAAATCGCAAAGATAAAAACCTTTTCCCGCCTGGTCTCGCTTCTGACGTTCTCAACTCCCCCGTCTTATGACTGTTTCCTCCCCTCCTCTTCTCTTTTTCGCCATCCGTGGTTCAACTCCCTTGTCCCATCCACCATATCCGACGCACGGAAGCCTTGACACAACTGCCTAAATACTGGAGAGTTTACGCTGAGCTTGGGAGCTTTTCAAACCGCACGTTAAACGTCAAAAGCTTCCTCCACTATTTTCTTCGTGATCTGGATTCTTCATTCCTATTAAATCTTTCTTCTTCGACAGATTATCTCGAAGCTCCCCTCGAAACCTCAAAGGCTGATATGTTGGATGTTCCCTGCCTATACAACCCATTTTCCGTCTGATCTTCACCGGTTCTCTGCCTCAAAGCCTCCTTGAAAGCGACTACGAAGCTCTGTCCACTTTCCAAAGACAAGACAGTTAGCTCGTGACTTCGGTTCCGTGTCAAACCTGGGTGTCCCCTTTTGCCCATCCCTGGATATTCTTCTTACAACCACGGGAGTATTTGCCTCAAGGCCAAAAATGGCGATGAGTTCAACTCTTCTCTATCCGCCTACTGCATACGCCGCAGAGGACCCTATGCGACCGCCTATGCCCCAGCCTATGCCCCAGCCCATGTCCCAACCTATGTCGCAACCACTACCGCAGCCTGTACCTCAGCAAGAGCCCGACTCCATCGAAAGGTTTGTTCTCCCCGTCCTTCGAAGAAAGAAGCAGGAGATTCTAATGCAATATAGTACACCTAGCTTCTCAGATTATCATCATCTAACCTTCCGTCAACAGCCCGAGCGCGCCCGTGTTGCTGGATCCAAAGACAAGGGTAAGACACATGCCGTCAATGCCACCAGTTCTAAATCTAGTTGCCTATTGCTTTGAAGAGTCTTAAAATTTTCTATTCTAACAGTTTATATCTTATTACAGAGCGTAAACCTATCGATCCACCCCCTATTATCCAGCTTGAAGTCAAAGGCGATTGTGAAGCATCAAAGTATGGACATACTCTCATCTAAGGACACATCTGAAATAAAACATCTAACAATTTTGCAGCAACTACCTTCAAAGTCCTTACTACTTTATGTGCTGCTCATTATATACCGCCGCAGAAGGCAACGACTCGAGCCCTATAGTACCCGCATGTGCCTTAGCGGGCACTTTGGTATCCTCACTGCATCGCCTAAAGGACATGCAAAATAAAGGTGGGATTTAAATTCCGTCCCTGGCCCAGTTTTTATCTACTTCGCTAATTATTTACTCTGTCGGTCTCAGATGGCGGCTTTTTTGTATTCGGCGACCTTTCCGTCAGGGTAGAGGGAGAATTCAGGCTCATGTTTGATTTATTCGAACTCAAAGGGTAGGTTCAAGACCGTCTTCCTACGGCCTACCTCAGACTTTACTTACAAATACAACAGCGCCAAACGTGACCAAGCCATCCATATCAAACGCATAAGTTCAAACCAATTCAAAGGTGAGACGATCCTCAACAAATTGAGTTACAGTACGCCATGTCTAATATCCATCTAGTTCTCGCTCCGAAAAACTTTCCCGGAATGGCCGAGTCTACTTATCTATCGAAGTCATTTGCCGACCAGGGAGTCAAGCTCCGAATTCGCAAAGAACCACGAACACTTTTGTAAGACCCAAGACCTGCACGCTAACTTGGACGTAGTTATCTAACAATCCATAACAGGTCCACTAAAAGGCATTATAGCCACAGCGATAACTATCAAAGCACCTCGCCCATTGAACAGTCTCGCTCTCCAAAACGCCAGGCCATCACACCCCAAAACCATCATCAAAACACTCCAATATATTCAACCCAACATCCTCTACAGCCTAGCCATGCTGCACAACCAATGCATGCAGGCCATCAAGGTCAAGCGACATCACCCTATGCTGCTGCCCAGCAATTTCCTATGAGTAATGGCCTTGTTCCCGCGTCGTGGTACCCCATGAGATGAAATTATCTTCATGATGGTGTATTAGTTTGCACAATTTTTGGCGTCAATGGGGGTTATGCATGGTGAGGTCATGATTATGATCAATGTCTTCATGATACATGATACCGGAACTTTTATGCCGAGGATATACCTCGTTGCTCTTATCGTGGTTGGTTGGCGTTTACTGGTTGATGAGTTATGCAACTGGTTGGTGAGTTATGCAAGTTTGACGTTCAAAACGTCAGTCAGGCAAAAAAGAAAGCGAAGAAAAAAAAAGAAAAAGAAAAAAGAAAAAAGAAAAGGCAAGATGGTGGTGAGTAGTTAAATGGTCATTTGACAATGGCTGTTTTTCTTTCTTTTTACCCGTTTAATTTTGATTATAACCAATTTCCCCCTTCCCTATCACTTCCTCAATTTCTCTTCTCCCCTTCTGTCTTATTATAACCTTTTTTTCTTCGGATTACTTCACTTCTTTCCATCCCTAGCTACCTTTGACCTGTGCGTCGAACTTCCACCTATTCCCAACCTTCTTCGGCCGTTCATTTTGAGCTATCTCTTTTATTATTGCTTCAATTGCTCCGGTCACTTTTTGGTCTGGTTTTAGATTTCATCAGACGGGCATACAGATGGAATACACTTTCGCGAGAAAGGAGCTACGTCAGGTTCATTGTCATGCTACTTTGCATCGGCTTGTCAACCTACTTTCCCCATTGATTTTTTTTTTTTTTTTTTCTTTCCAGTCGACCTTTCAGTTTCCTTGCTTTCTCATTCCCCTCGTTTTGCCACTATTAACGTCCTCTTTTGCTGCTTTGGCTTCTTGGTGCTATTCGGTCTCGGGGCATTGAAACGGAGAAAAATGACGGTGATTAACTATGGGCCCGGATCAGGTGTTTTCATACTTTTCATATGCATCAAGGGAGCTGGTTCTTTTTTGGTTGCCTTATATTGTATTGTTTCTGCAGACATTGCTCTTGTACTGCCATTAGCATTACTTACCTACTATCAATAATACCACATTGGCAATCTAGCCAGCCCACAAGACTTTAAGCAACAGGCTGAGCAAGTGTATGTGGTTGGTGGCAGTAGGCGGCTCTTACCGCGCAGTTTGGTTGTTGCCCTAGACTGCCCCTACTTTATCCAAAAGAGGAAATAAGAGACCACAACAGTATAAACATCAACCTCACTTCGCGCTTCTCACCTTACTCCTTTTCTTCTCTCTTCCCACACCAAAACAACATCAGCATTTACTCTCCTCGTGCTTGGAGATGCTGCCAGACCTTACTCTCTCCCTGCTATTTGTTGCTATCTACGTGGTCAGCCTACTCCTCGTGGACCTTGTAGCTCCTCGGCTCACTAGTGAGGCCGATAACGCGTCCATCGGGCGGCGGTTGATACTAGTTGTTTATGTGAGAGCTCCCCTAAAATATACAGGGGCCGATAGAAAGCTGATCTCTTGTGATATTCATTGTAGCTGCATCTCAACCCTTGATCGAGCCATCATGGCTACCAGCCTGTGTGATGTGGCCCTGAGAGGCGTTTGGAATGCCAGTACGGAGGGCCATCATTATGTCGACTTGGATATGACACTCCAAGTGAGTACTACTATGTGATTACTAGCACACCAAAGACCAACGAACTATGATCTAACGCGTTAGATAGATGAAGTCAGGGCCCGATAGTGTTCTCCCGGTACTTAAGTTAGACCCGGAGATGGAAGTGGAAATACTACACCAAGGTACCTATGAGCTGAAGCACGAGCCCAGTAATGAGCCCGATTACGGGCTGGGCCTATGGCCACACGACGAGGGCCCAGATGATCAAACGTATAATGGAGGAAAAGAAGAAGAATCGGAAGGCAGTGTCAGTATAACTTGTGAAACACCTTCTCGGAAGTTGATCACACGAGACATGAGAATATCTCCGTCTCCAGTCAAACGGCTTTTTCCACCAAGTCCAGACACTTGTGAGGGGTATGATGCCGATGACGGCGGTTGCGACTTTGATGACAACGACAGCAGCGGAAGCAGCGCAGGGGTTAGAGGTATTTCCATCGATGGCAACGACGTATTTGACGCTTCGGGCCATGAGGATTGCGAGCAACGAATGCAAGACAGCCCTGGAAATGCGCAGTCCATCACTATCAAAAGAGGGTTACAACCCCGCAGTAGCTTTCCAAAGTTCGACATTGATGCCTTGCAAGACATAGAGCGCATTGACGAAATTCCCAATGACAAGGAAAATGACGTCCCAAAAGGTGAAGTCGGATGCGAACGAAAATGCAGCCGAGATCATTTAATTGATATTACTCCCAAGCGTGATTCCACTGCACTTCTCATCTCCGCCTGCAGCCCCGACAAAGAGGTGGAGCCTGATACAACTAGCCATGGACATACCACTCCTCAGTCAAGAGTCCCTAATAAAACCTTTGTCATTCCTAAAAGAACGTTAAGGTCGCCTCAGAAAGGTGCTCTAAGCAAAATACCCATCAAACGGTTGCATAAAGAAGTATCGTCGGAGTCAGATGAACTAGTACGGGTAGTAAGTGTTGTCCGTCCAGAGAATACTCTTAGCCCTGCAAAGATGACGCATAAGAGAAATTCACCCCTTTCACAAATTGTTATGATGACCGGAGCAATATCGAACGCCAAGCCTTCGGGTATAGAACCAGATTATGAAGCAAAAGATGAGGACATCGATGCAACGAGTGTCGAGGAATCATCCTGTCATTGGCCTGATATGACAACATTAGAAATGGAAACACCAACAAAGCCTCAATTTTCCAGGAGTCTCCCAAACCAGGGATCTGAAATGCATCACGGCAATGAAGGATTCATCTGGCCAGCCGAAGGCCATAGAAGCGGAGCCATGCCATCCTTGGGCCAAGATAACCAGAATGAAGACTCTAGCAACGATCTATGTCTTGAATCGTCAAAGAACGAAGTGTATCTTACCCCTGAAGAAGCAACGTCCGGTAATTTTGACGTTAGTGAATTCTATGTTGACGATGACGAGCCTGAAGGTAGTAATGTCGAGGAAGACTACCCATATGAAGAGGAGAACAATACTATAAACCTCCCGAGCCCATCAACAGCTTCGCAGCGTAGCTTGAAGTGGCATCGTCCTGGGCAGTTATCGGAGAGAGAAGGCTTAGGCGAACCCCCAGTTTTAGAAGCATTTGGTGGCATGTTAAGAGTGCGTACGAGCTCTAAGGCTGTACCAGCCAATCTTGGCCTCATTTCAACCATACGAGTTACTTTGACAGGCGGTTTGAAACATGATTCGGAAATGTTCAAAGCGTCCCTGCCAGAGGATGACGGCCATATGAGCATTCAATGGGAATTGAGATTGAAGCCTCCTCAAGTTGATGGATGGGCATTGGAGTTATTTGCAATGCTTCCATTTGATGAATGTGACCCAGGATATGACAGTTATGTGGCAGAGCACCAGCCTTTGGAAGGCAGGGATGGCCTTGAAGAGAATGAGCACCAGGAGAACCCAGAAGAGGTACATGGATCCGAAATGGAGGTGCGACAGGAGGAAGCTAATGCAGGCCGTTGCCCATGCTGCTTATATCACTCAAGGCATTCGCCGTTGGTGAATATAGACAGACTTATGGATGTAGCCAATGGGCTTGCTCGAGAGTTGAAAGGGGCACTCCGCCATGGGCTGTTTAAGCCATGTGGAAAAGCAATTCGCTTTTTCGGAGATATGCTGCAAAAGTTCTGCGGGGAAGAGGGGCTGATACAGTTTATAGTGAAGTGCGTTAAGTTCACGATACTTGCCCTCCTTGTGTTGTGTGTCACTGGGTTTGAATGTAAAATTGTTGGATGGTCTGCAGATGCAGATTCATGGGAGATCAATATACGACCAAGATTTCTTCCCTTAATGCCCCAGAAGCCTGCGGTTTGCGGCGGGATGGAGGGTGCAGCTGGAGGACAGGCCGGGCAATCGGTTGATATCGCCGGAAAAGAAGTGGCCGGTGACAGATGGCCGTCGACGGCAGCGTGGGCCGTGCTTCAACCGGACAGTGGGGAAGCAACCAGCTATACTATTGGAGGGGCAAACTCCACGGAAAACGGCTCCCTGACGACGGCCGCGGATACGGCATCTACCCGTGCACCATCTGAGGCGCAGCTGGCAGCAGAGGATGGGGATGCACTGGTCAGCAAGCCTGATGCCGGAGCGGATGCGGCAGATGAAGGAACAAATGTCGGCAGTGGCAAGCCCGATAAGGCTAACGACGCAGACAAGGCGAGTCTGAGGGACAGGGTCGACTGGCTTCTTGGCTGGCGAGGGCCGCTGTTTGACTGAGGAGACCCCCTGAGAAAGACCGACACTGTATCCGGAGGCACTGACGTGGGGAGCTGTATCTCTTAGCTTGTATCCTTCTCCTCTAGTCACTCTTATTATTGTTCTCTCTTACTCCGTATGCTACGCAGTCAATTTCTACACCTCCTTTTCCTAACCCGGCTGCCGGCTCCTTTATCTCTTGATGTTGCGATAAAGAAAAAAAAGAATAAAAATAAGAGTAAATAAGGTTCGTTGTGAAAGCTTGGCATATATCACGTGGTACCATCCTCTTGGGCAGGCCGAAAAGGGAAAAGTAAGAAAAAGCGACTTCGACTTTCGATCTTTTTGACGCTCAACTTCTCGTCTTTCTTCCTGGTCATCGTCGCTCGCTGTCGTGTTGCTTTAATATCTTCGTCTTCTCTATCGCCCAGGATACGCGCAGTATAGCTCTCTCGACCAGCTGCTCTTCCGCCTCTTCGCTCCCTTTCCTCCTCCCCGTCTGTGTCCCCCATGCGAGGCTCGCTCTGGAGGTGAGTAATGAGTATCCAATAATAATCCCCACCACCTTCAACACCATCGACTCAACAGCTTCTTCCTCTGCCCCGATATTTGCTTTTCCCTTTGGTCCTGGCATTGGCCACAGAAGCTCCCGTGGCCCTACCAAAAAAAAACATTACTCCCCGTATATACGCATTCCTTCTTCTCCTCGTCTGCAGCCCAGGAAAAGAAACGAGCGGAGGGGCAGGGCCGTGGTGTCATTATTATTCAAGACAACACCCACGCTCTCCCTTCTGCTCTCTTCCTTTTCTTTTTCTTTATATCGGCATTAAACTATCTCCACCTTGGCAATTTTATGGGGAAGACGCAGCTCACCGTACGCCAGACGCACACGGTGTTTGGCTGCTGCTGCCCACGGTCATGGTCGCTCACCTAAACTACTCAATGCCAATGCTCTCCTATTGGAGGGGGAAACATCCGCTGTTTCTAGTCCGCTTCGCCCTTCGTTTCTTTTTCCTGGGCATTTGCTAACCAGCCCTCTGTTATCAGAACCTTACCTGTTTCACAGCGTATTATTCCTTGCCCGACTCCATCGCTTGCTACCCGCCTAGCAGACCTGCCAAGTGCGCCCCGTGATTCCTTTTCTCAACGACAACAGATAAAACCCTTCTCATCGACCCGGCCTGGGCTGAAGATGTCTTCCAGCAACAACTCCAACTCTCACCCAATTCCCAGCATGGCCGCCCAAAATGAGCAGAACACGGCTCCCGGTATGTTCAATCCGCTTCATGTTTTGACCTCCAATGCCCCTCTAGCCCTCCTTTATTAACGTTTCTGATAGATAGCTACCAGCTGGCCATGGCCAAGAATAACATCTGGGCCACAAAGCTAGACGAAGAACAGCCAGATCTCTTCCCAAAGCTCGCCTCAGGACAATCTCCGGAAATATTGTGGATCGGCTGTGCTGACTCCCGTTGCCCCGAGACCACTGTCCTGGGCCTTCAGCCCGGCGACGTCTTCGTCCATCGCAACATTGCCAACGTTGTGCAGTACAACGACATCTCTGCTGCCACCGTCATTGAATTTGCTGTCGTCTACCTCAAGGTCAAGCACATCATTCTCTGTGGCCATACTAGCTGTGGTGGCATCAACGCTGCTTTGGCCAACAAGAAGCTCGGCCTCCTTGATACCTGGCTCATGCCCCTTCGACGACTCCGAGAGCAACATATGGACGTCTTGAAGGATCTTGAGCTCAAGGAAGCCGCCGTCAAGCTCGCCGAGATCAACGTCGAAAATGGACTGCGAGTTCTCCGTGAGAACAGCGCCGTTCTCGATGCCATTGAGGAACGAGGTCTCAAGCTGCACGGTGTCATCTACGATGTTGGCAGCGGAAAACTTAGAGAGCTGGAAATCACCGAGAGCATGGATTCTATCAGCAGACGAATTGCTTCTTTCAAGACAGTCAAGAACGAGGAGTGATACCTCTTCATGAAATGTCATTTTTTACTTTTTTTACCAGGTTGCCTTGGGGGTATATATGTACGAAGTCTTGGTTGTGATCGGCATGGGTGACTTCGAGGTGTTTTTGTCTTTTTTTTCCATTTATCGATGAGGGTAACTATGACGTGGGGTGTCATATGTCGATATACGATATTTGTTCTTCGTGGCTCATGTTCCACTTTTTTATGACTTAGCCTCCGGTAGCCAATTTCCCGGGTGTTGGATGGTATATAGATAGCACTTTTTGGTCACAGTAGCGGAGTATTCTAGATGCAGCCAGCCTATTGCAAAATAACTGCGTGATGATTGATATTGGTCAGATAAATTACCGGTTTTTCGTGGTTATAATTCGGCATGTGTAAAAGACTAACTTGGGCCATGCAGTTGCTTTTGCAATTGATTGCACGTGGCCTCATATTTGCAATGGATAAGTCTCATGGACATTTATGGCATCGTCTCCCATCTCGAGTAAAATAAAACTTAACACTTGATATGTGAATGCTAACACAGATTGTAGAGTTCCACACATCCCGAACCCTAACTATAGGAATAGTCAATGCTATGATATAGCCTCGTTTTAACACCGCTGTCTGCCTCCTCCACTGCATGTGGTACTAGATTGTACCACGGTCGACACACAAGCTCGTGCTACTGCCTTATTTGAAAGATGGAAGTGAGCTGCAGTAATAATGTATCTACTTCCACTGCAAACTCTCCTTTCTCTTACGGAATGATTGAGAATGTCGGAAGGGGATAATTGATACTAAGGCAGTTCCAGTTTAATAACTATTTGATGTTAGTGCAAATGATTACTCCATTAAGAAATGGCCAATCTTACAGATACACGAAATAGATATATTGCTGACATATATAAATATTGAGTAAAGACGGGTATTTTGTGTGGAATTAGAAAAGTGGTATGTTATCTTCCGTTTCATCTTTGCTGCCTAAATATTTTAGCAGTTAATTATATAGGTCTATAGAACTGGATGGCATTTTATGGGACTAGGCTTAGCAATACTTACAGCTTTCAACGATTTGCTTAAGTAAATTCAACCCTTTTGCAACGACTCCTAACCTACTTCAATTCTGATGCAGGAAGGCCCATATTGAACTGCAGGGAATCCATCCGCACTTCTGAAGTAGGTTATATACGCTGCATGCTAAATTTTAAATCCATGCTGGTTCTCGCCCCATTCCTAATAAGCCAGTGTAAGTGCTAGAAAGTACAGTCGACGTTGAGAAAAAATAAGAGCAGACTCACGCCTAGCACCCTCGCCCCTGTAGCTATCACCCCTATTACGGCGTCCTTCAAAACGGTTAATAGCGATTTTATCGGATAGGTTGCATCGTTTAGGTCATACAAGTCCTACCTCGTTGTGGGATAGAGTGATAAGCGCGAATTTGTCGGTGGTCAGATTGCCCTGATGAGCCTTGATTTTATAAACGGCTTGTCAATAGGTGGGTACAAAACGGGAAGGATGTTTTAGGTAGTGGGAAGGATCATTTTTTCAGGTAAACAAACCTTGTTTCTTGAATTCTCTCGAAGTGGAAGTCTGTTCGTTGGAACGTGCAACCTTCCGTTGGCAGCTGCTATCTTCTGGGGGCGGGGTGTTGCTACGCTTGAGCGGTGAAGGTTGGACCCGGTTATTAGTTGGCTGTAAACTAGATGTGTTTTCAGCTTTAGCCTTGAGGCACTCGTCCGAGACTGTTGGAGTCCTTTCGGCAGGACTATCAACCGGTAGTTCAACCGTTCGAGAGCGCATTGCTGAAGAGTCGGAGGGCGTAGCACTCCGGGCTCCTGCAGGCATCATGCAGGGAAACAATGACTGTGAGAGCCTGGAGCTGGATATATTAGTAAAAACTCGTCTTTTACGCCATTCCTCATTCATGAGTTCTGTCAATTTTTCGTGCACGGCGACTATTTCACGACGGCGTGAAATTGTCTCTATACGATATTCTTCATCGTAATACCCAGTGAATAGTAACCATAAATGAATATCTTGCTGAGTTTGATGATCCAGGTTTTGGAATTCTGGCTGGGGTATACAGAGGCTCTGGAGATCATTTGGGGGAGTAGTAGAGGGCGGAGTCTCCTTCCCTCCTTGTAAAGAGCTTAAAATAGGCGATATCAGTGGCATAAGCTGATTATAGGTAGGAGAGGATTTTATCTTTCCGGGAGAAGGCTGTTGTAGGCTTCCATGCGGTGGAGTGCAGGGCGGCTGCGGTGCAGGAGGCTTCTCAGGCAAGGGTATAGCAGGCCTGTTGTGTTCAACGTTCCGAATTGTGGCATCAGAAGCTGAAGTATTATCAGAGTTGTCTTCGATGCCCTTACGATAACTCTGTTGCGCTGAAGCTGCGCCACGAATCTGAAGGGAACCATCACTGGTCTCATATGGAGGTACGGGACCAGTATTGTCATCTCTAGAGGTACCACAATGGCTGGAAACTACCGCGGCCTTTCCTTCGGCTAGCAATGCATCGATATCATTTTCAGAAGCTTTATTGTAGTAGGATGGTATGTAGGTGTCACATGAATTCCGCAAGAGCTTTGTGTCTGCTCTGGCTGGTGTGCCTTGGTGTGCCTTCATTGCTATAGTTATGGAGATAACAGTGAGCCTAAGCAATTAGTAGATGGTCAGGACGCCCAGATGTTTGGAATTGCGTTTGTATCAATTGGTATAGATGTCGTTGAAGTGAAGACGCGTCTTTAAAGCCTGGTCACAAATTGTAGCAATGGGGTTTTCTCGTGGAAAACCAAGATTGCTCAAATTATTTGGCAACTTCACAAATAAGCGCTATTAGTATCTTATTTGATACCTTTGAGTATTGTATCTGTCACTGTTCCAAGTGACTCTGCTGTGAGTTGAGTTCTCGATCTTGGATCACAGTTAGGAGCCTAAGAGGGTATTGGGAACGAAAAAGGCCTGACGCGCCGTTATTCACTTTTCCGGTATAACAGGTATCGTACCAGTGTATAAACAAGACTATTGAGGTATATTAGAGGAAGAAAAAAAGCTGCCTCCTTCTCTTCTCTGTTCTAATCTTCGGCTTCGTCTTCTTGGTCGTCTTGATGTTTTCATCGCCTGCGCGAAATTGATATCACATGACTTCATGGGTTCCATCCAATCTGATTGGTCATTTTCTTGAGACTGCTATGGCCTGCACCTTTACCTGCATAGATTCTAACAGAGATATGATCGTGGGATATTAAAAACGCGAGGACTTCTCGATGGAGCTCATATTCACGCTTTATAACCTTTTAAAGTCCAATCACACCTCTCACTTCAAGAATCATAATATGGGCATTTCTCGATCCGCGATGAAGAGCTAGTTATTATATCACCACGTTTAACTACGCACGTCAAGAATGGAAAATTTATCGTGTCTATACCCATAACAAAGGAGGTCTCGTTCCAGTCACCAATAAAGGGCTTCAGCTTCTCAAGCTGGCCATCTGTGAATGTGGACTGAGAAGTCAGGCTGTGGGCGGGGACCGTAAAATGGGATGCCTTTACTCTACTCTTTACTCACAGCTGCAATTAAGTGTTTCAGATAGGTGGCATTATACATCGCTAGAGTTTTAGCAGATGGCACAATCAGTTGTCCAATATCTCGAATAACCCTACTGTCGTTCCCGCATTGGGTCTTTTCGCAGGTTGTTTCGAATAAATCGTCTCGAGATAGTGGGTTTGGGATGATGTTAAGCAGTGTTTTGATAAAAAGATATCAAACCGCTAGGCAAAAAGGGGAGACCCTTAAATGACTGGAGAGCGAGTCGTTATACCATTGGCAGGAAGCTACTTGCATTTATAATCCCACGGCTCGCTTTCTTCATAAAGCTGCCTTTGTGTCAAGAATCGTCTGATATCGAGGATTTCCGTATGGAGCCCTCTTTTCCTCTCTTGGCCTATCTTCACTTTGCTCTTTACAGCGGGAGAAGACGTCAACGTGTTCCTTCGAAGCAGGGAGACCACCCTGATATTCTGGTTAAAATAACTCTTTGACCAATGTCCTCACTGGATCCAGTTACGCATTGGATTAATATTGCCCCCAAGGTTTAGGGGTTTAGATTGTTCTGGTTACTACTAAGTTTGCTTCGGATAAAAGATAACATACCCCTTTCCAGATATATTGTTGGTTAATGAGGAATACGGATGTTCATGACATACATGTTGTAAACGGATGCTTCTGCGAACAGGTGATTGTGGAGGTTATGTGGTATCTCAGGGTTGCTTTGCAATTGATGGTTAGTTAAAGTAGGCCAGCGGAAATAACAGCCCACTTGATAGAGGTCACAGTTGGATGGCTACCTTGGCCTTTCCTTTCCCATTTTCGGACGTTGCCTCCGCTCAACGGCCAGGTTTTTGGTTTCTGGGACTCGTAAACATGTGGAGGGGAAGAGGAAGAAGAGCCAGAGTACAACGATGGCTTACAGATCAAGCGCTCACGCGCTCAATCAATCTGTCTAGTTTATAACTAGTTTCATGAACTAGACTTGCTAACTACTAGTTTGGGCTACAAAATCGAAGGCACTTACTGATTGGTGAATACATACGTCATTCTCACTAGTATTGACCATATTAAATATCGTCCTCTATCTATACAGCAGGCCCGATTTATATAGTTAATAGGCGCATAGATAGAGAAAACTTTGCCATCTAGCTCACGCTTCCCTTCGTTTGGGTGTTATGATCCATGGGAGTAGACGGGCGGATGCTGCGGCTACACCGATCCGATGAGCCGAGGTTCATTTCATGGATGGAAACCTGCGGAAAGTCTAAAAATTATGTGCAGAAATTGTGCATCCATAACTAGCATAATAAACTTTATGTCAGGAGACTCGGCGGGACGACGGGACAGACCAAGAGTGAGATATCAAAAAAGGAGGCTTGCTGATGAGACGCTATGCTATATACATCAAAGTGACAAAGGGGGGAGGGTATCATATATATTTATATAAACAGAGCTAGGCTGGGTTTTATATACTACCTTGCCTTCGGGGTCTTCTTTGCCCTGACGGCACCAAGTAACGTGCCTAGCTTCCGCCATCCCTTCTTTTCCCGACTTCCAGCGGAGGAAGTAGTGGACTGGTCTGGAGTTGAAGCCCGGTCTCGTCCGGGAGAAGTGGCGCCGCGGACAGGGCTGGATTGCCTGCTGTTATGTTTGGGTGTCTGACCTTGTGAGGAGTGAAGATTGCTGTAATGAAGAGGATCATTCATCTCGTCGGGTGTTTCAAGGTCGGTCAGATCATGGATTGTTTGAACGGGTCGGTGGGGGTGGCTTTGAGGAGAAGATTCCTGGTTTGCGGAGCAAAGCATGCTGCATGACCTTGTATGTGTTGGTGTAGAGGGACCGCTGCCTTTACTGACGCCATCGTCAGAACAGCTTCGGCGAGGGGACTGTTTCTGTATGGAAGATGATCGAGTATGGGGAGCTGTTGCACGTCGGCCCTTCTGGCGGATGCGAGATGTTAATGATGTTCGGGTATTAGTGCGGTTACTATTGCTGCGAGTAGGGAGTTCATCCGGTTGTGTTTCTCCAACGCCAGCGTTTGGAGGGCGCTCTGCGGCTACGACTGAGGATGGTGGGAGCTGACTGACGCTCAGGCCGTTGCTGGAAGAAGATTCAATATTACTTGTAACAAGTGGGTTCCCAACCCAGCCTTCCTGAAACGCTACCCAGATCCCAGTAATCGTGATAAGCTGTCGGATCTTATCGTCGATTACAACCGGGCTCTGTCTCGTCGCGGTTTCGGCTGGAGCGGACTCCGGGCGTTGGTTCGTTTTGCGGTCGGCATAAACAGATGAAAGTGACTCCTGGTCAAGTACTTCAATTCCAGTCCGACACAGCCAGCCTATAATCGGATGACGACGAGTCTGCGGATCGATAATGCTGAATGTAAGTCGTTTCCCTCCCTCCGGGCCTGGTGACTGTCGGCCGGCCCCTTGAATCGAGGTACTGCGATTTCTCTTGCCACGAACAACCCAGCGCACGCATTTCTTAATTCCATGTTCATCCGTAGCAGTAAACTCGTAGCTACCATTAGGTAGAGATTCCGATATCCAGCATAGGCCATCGGCAAGGCAGATTTCTGCGGTTGGCTTCGATTTTGAATCATCCTTGCGAATTTGGGATATGGTTGCAATGGGTTCACGGTTCTCGTTTGCTGAATCACCCTCGGGGCGCTGTTCCTCATCACCAGCTCCAGCTGGCCCGTATGTATCACTTGGTAGTACTATTAGGTCGGATGTGCAAACTCGATCCCGTGCTGCAAAGGGACCAGATATTTTTCGTTGAGCACGCCCTTTGAAGAGCGAAGATGGAACAACATCGAGGACGGAGATGGGACGAGAAGTGTTTGAGACTTGTTGGAGTTGTAATAGTAGCCTGGGACGAATGCGTAGTCTTTTGTGTCGAGTAGTTGGCGGAGGATGTGCGAAACGTAGTATGGTCTTAGACCGATGGGCATGCTTCTTTGATGCGCCGTCGACAGAGCCATCTACGATCCCACATGCATCTGGACTATCCGAGCCTGATTCTGTGTGCGCGACGGTTTCTTCCATGGCTGTGGGCTCTTGGAATATCACAGATCCTGATGGTACGATGCTCCTGTAAGTGTTGGTATTTTGGGCCATGGGTGCCTGGCTCTCGGATTTCGAGGTAGAAGACGGGGCAGAAGCCCCCTGCTTCGTTAGGGAGGCAAACCCGAGAGATAGAATCGATCTTGCAGACGGGAAGAAAGTAGACGAAGCTCCTTGCTGTGTCTCTGGAGAGGCCGAGTATTCGTGTCGGTGCACGGCTGCAGCATCAGCGGTAATCCCTAGATTGAGCTGCATATTTTGACGGCGAGAAGTATAAGATCCTTCTGCAGCGCCTTTGCCTGACTATCTCGTCTGTTTAGGGATACCCAGGATCCAAGTTCAAGCTGTGTCTGATGTTCTTGCTCTGCGTGCGAATATTCCCATTGGGCTTCTTTTCCTAGGAAGGTATAAGATCGCGTGTTGTTGTTTGCGAGATGTTGAGCATAACCAACGAACGCTCTGCCAGCAGCGATAAGCTCGATGACCCGATGTCCGCCTGGATCACAGAGTAGAGCTAGAGGAAGAGATATATTCCAGGTTTGGTTTCCCTGCTATCGCATTGTTCTGTTGATCACAGCAACTGCTCCCTATTCATAATTCCACATATATATTTCCGGCGACGTCGTGCATGTACACTCCGCTAACGGATGATTCAAAGCAGATCAATGCAGCCTCTTATCTTCCGAAGCTATCAAGTTTAGTAGCTGGAGAATGACTTATATATCAAAGGGTGTTCCTGTTTCAGAATGTCCACATGGGAACGGAGGTTTGTACCCGTCGCGAACCCGTCTTTGTACAACGCCCTCACCCCCCACGGCGAAACCAGGCGAGGTCTTGGTCTTATATAGTTAACTTATGTGATTAGTGAGACCCCTGGTTCGGGATGATGATCAGTTCACCCCTCGAGAAAAAAGGGGAGGGGGTCAGACGGAGGCAACAATGTTTTAAGACGAATGGAAATAGGGGAGCAGAGGAGGGCTGCATCGATCCCACCTTGACCCAAGGGCAGGTCTCTATATAAGAAAAAGGCTGAAACATACATTACAGGCCTCACGGCCCGGTGCATCCATCCCTCGAATCCACCGGGGTCAACGACTTTGTTCCATCTCTTGGACAGGATGCAACATCTCCTACAATGCCGTGCTCCGATCAGCCTCATAACTGGGAACTTATGCAGAAGATATACGAGATATGGCCCCTTTGAGTTCGTCCGGTGGCACTGCGTGATTCTCGCCTGAGGCCTGATGAGACATGAGACTCTCTGTACGGGCTGAGCTGCGGACACCACACATTTGCTAGGGACACCACAGCTAATTTACTTTAGGTTAGCGCCATACACTCCTTTATATAGAATCTTACTAGAGGTAAAAAGGTACTTCTCTTACTTACTTTCTACTCTTTACTATATACATACTCTCTTTCCTTACTCCCTCTTTACTTACTATCTACTCCCCTTTATTACCTTATATTCTCTTTTACCTCCTCCTTCCTTCTAATAAGACTTAGGGTAGGGTTAGGGTTAGGCCTTAGGGGGGTTAGTTAGGGAGGGTAAGGGAGGGTAAGGGGGTTAGTGGGAGTACTTTTATTCTTATATAGAGGAAAGAAAAGAGAGAGAAGAGGAGGGAGAGAGAATTTAGTTCTTTTTCTTTTTTTTCTCCCTCTTCCTTCTTCTATCTCTCCCTTTCTTTCTCTTCCTTTTTTTTTTTTTTTTTTATTTTTTACCCTCTAAGAAGTACTCCCCCTTATCCCCTTACCTCCCTTAGCCTCCCTAACTAACCCCCCTAAGGCCTAACCCTACTCTAAGTCTTAAGGTAAAAAAATAAAAAGATAAAGGAGGCAAGGGGGGAAAGGAGGTATAGTAAGAAGAAGTAAAGGTAAGGAGAGAAGTAAGTCTATAAGGTAAGAAGTATAGAGAGAGAGGTAACTAGTAGCAAGAGTAAAAGAGTAAAGAGAGAAGAGAAGAGGTACCTTTTTACCTCTGGTAAGATTCTCTGTAAGGGAGTGTATGGCGCTAACCCAAAACAAACTAGCTGTGGTGTCCGCAGCAGAAGTGTGGTGTCCGCAGCCCAGCCCTCTCTGTACTCCGTCTCTGCACGTTAACCACGGATCCAAGCTTGCTTTTTGTCCAAGCAAAAACTCTTATTTCGTTCTCTCCCTTTTTTTTTTTTAGCATTTAGGCCAATCATGAAGGCCCCGCCTCATCCCTGCGAGAGTTCCCTTGGGTCTTGGTCTCTGCTGATCCTGAAAAACAGGCTGGACAGGCTGGCGGCCATGTGGACTGTCCGTTCGGATCCTTTAACACGCGACGTTCCGTCCAGTTGTACTCCATAGAGAATGACGGATTGTCATTGTTGTCATCGCCGTTGTCGTTGTTGTTGCTGCTGTTGCTGCTATTATATATAACTCACGTATATATGAGACTTGGGTGGAACGGCATCTCCACGGCTGGATACATACTTCTGCAGACCCGGTGTCCAGCAGTCATTTTTTGGCTTGAGAAAATCTCTCCGTCGAGTTAGCACGCAATCCACTCGATAAAATAATTCCATAACCTCGCAGGACCTAGAACTGGAAGCTCGAACGCCCAAAATTACGCTTTTCATAGGTGGACTGCAAGATGTTCTCGGCGTTGCAATTACTTTCTCTTCTGCTCCACTGCGTCACTGGGTCGAGGAACTCGCCAAAGGTTGTCGGAGCCATTTGATCCAAATCCTCCGTTCGACAGCTTATCGGGGATCGGGCACACGACTTCGCCCGAAACAAGATGGCCTGTGTGAGCAGGCGGACGTCCGTCAAGACGAGGCGGCAGGCAGAGAAAAGAAGATGGGACCTACGGAGTACACGGTGCGGTGTGGTTGACTGTCATAGCAGGGGATCCTCGCTCTCGAGACTGCTGGCTGCCAGGGTCTTAAAGACGGTGTGCACACTGTAGCCGCAGGATCCGCCCGTCTGCTCTGCCCCCATCATACACACTGGGACGCAAGTGTGGGTTCCAACAAGAAGCTCCGTTAGAGCCGGATAGCAAGCTCTCCGTGCATACGGGCGTAATTAACTGCACAAATCGGGCCCATGGCTTGTGCAGAGAGGACGGATTTTACTTCTTCAAGACGTTCCGCTATTTCAACTGTTCCCTGTAACTAGTTATCTCTCAATAAAACAGCCACGCTCGCGGGGCTAGCTGTATCTAGTAACCGTTGCGCCTGCTCCATATATAGAGTGAAGAATCGTCTTTGCTCGTTATCTCGGAGGTGTTTAGAGTAGGGAGCACGGAATAAGGGGGAGGTAACTAAGTAGTAATAATAATGAATAAAAGGAGATATTAAATTAACCAGCCAATGCCAACGAAGACACAAGAAAACGACCAATCAGGGCTCGTGAAAATCAAAATATTAATCTGGGACTTGCAGTTTACGTCGAGCAAAGTATCAAAAACACCAACATCGATGGCTCTGCCTGCTCGATAACCCACAGGTAGTTGCATCAACCGGACTATCTGGCTGGGTATCAGTACAAACAGGCATCGCCCTCAGCCCTTCTATGCAAATATAGAAAATTGCGATGCCCACATCTCGGAAGATGGCGAGCACCGTCGACCGCATTGGCATGCTTGACCAGCCAATCTACACTTTGACGAAATGCTTCTGCCTGTGGAAGGCCGTCTTATTGCTTATTGTCCTCGCTAGCCCAGGGCCGGGATACGACACGTCAACGGCTTTGCTTCTCTCGTCCGACGGAGAAGGTCCCGGTAATCCGGGACCCGGCAGTATGGCATGGCTAATATCGCACATTGGTCTCCGGTTAGCGAGATGGGATTCTATCTACTTCTTGAAGATCGCACAGAGGGGGTATTTGTTCGAGCAAGAGTGGGCGTTTGGATATGGGTATACAAAGTTTCTATCATTCCTGCTTCCTGGTAAGTCGGAGTTATGGACATGTTTAAAAACGTGGGCCTGTTGGTGCTGATTGAACACATAGAATCGCTAAGGAGCCTGCAGAACCTTGCTGTGACTGGAGTGCTTCTTTCAAATCTCTGCCATTATCTATCAGTCTTGGTGCTCTACAGGCTCTCCCAAGCTACATTTAACAGTAGCAGGAAGAATTACAATGTAGTCCCATTTTTGGCAGCCGCACTGCATATCGTGACTCCTGCTGGAGCATTCATATCTGCACCCAACGGAGAAGCTACATTTTCGTTTCTCAATTTCTTGGGTTACTATGTCTTTATTACGGCGCTCAATGATGAGCGTCAAAGCAGTTATTTTCTGAGGGACTTGAAGTTCCTCTTTGCTGGCGCATTTTTTGCTGCTGCCACCACTGTTCGAAGCAATGGTCTGCTCAGTGGCCTGCTATTTGTATATGATGCAGTGTCTGGACTGCATCAGATAATTACACATGGCCCGTCGTGGCATATTATACGGCGTCTGGCTATGGTATGTACTGGTGGTAGCCTGATTCTGATAGGTATTGTTGGGCCGCAATATGTTGCATATAAGGACTTCTGTCTTGCTCGGAACCCGCGTCCATGGTGCAATCGTCTATTTCCAAGTATCTATGCGTGGGTTCAATCCTATTACTGGTAAGTTGTCCCTTCCTCAACCTGATCCTGTGTGTGTGCGTCTTTGTGCATATTTGGGAGTTGGAGTTGGACTGCTAACCGTTATCCCTTCAGGAACGTGGGCTTTTTAAGGTACTGGACCTTCTCGAATATTCCGCTGCTCTGTATAGCAGCTCCTATGATAATTATACTTGTTTATTCAGGTTTACGAGTATGGGCAAACCTCCTACCGATGCTCCCTAGTAAGGAAGATGATACCGCCGGTTACAGTGTGAGATACCAGGCCAGGCTTGCTCTTCCTCAAGTGGTGCTCGCTACTTTAGCAGTGACTCACTATCACATCCAGATTGTGAACCGGATATCATCAGGCTACCCGTTGTGGTACTGGTTCCTGGCATCGAGCCTGGTGACAGAGAATAGAAGTAAAACCTCTTTGACGCCACCTTCCTTGATCAGCTCTCACGTAATCATGCGTGTGATCGTGATGTATGCGCTGATCCAGGGCTGTCTCTTCGCCTCCTTTCTTCCTCCAGCTTGAGCAGCCCAGGCAACCAGAGCTGACGAACGCTTTTTCCGAACCCCGGATGGGGCCATGTAACTACCTAACCTTTACTTAGTTATCCCTCTTGTAGCGGCGTAGATACTTCTGCCTGGCCACCTCGCCAGGCCGAGTGTCCATATAACTCACTTCTTCTTCTTCTTCTTCCTCCTCCCTCTGCCCCCTCAATTCTACTCTTATCCACTCCGAACTCCCCCCTATTCTCTCAGTTTGATATCTGTTGAGCCTCCTCCGCGTAAGGTAGTTATTATGTCATCTTGTCTTGGCGCCTCCAACAACAAAAAAGCTTCCAAAAGTTGTTTTCGCTGCGACCTTTAGAGCTTTAACGAACTACAAAACATCGCCACAAGGTCGATTTTGTGAGGCGGATGAGCTTCGCACCTCCTAAGGCTGATAGCTTCGTTTTGCGGGCTGCATCTGCTGCTTGACGCTGCTGCCGTGGACGAACCATAACCATTGTCCTTGCTGGGTTTGTTGTCACCAACAAGTTGCACACGACCCTTGGTAACTAACAAGTTACTCCGTACCTGACTCGGCACCAGAAGCAGTACACGCCAAATGCTCACGGAGGCTGCAATTTAATTGAAGCTACCAAACTGTGAATAATCGAGCAACCCGGTTAGGGGAGTGAGTAAGAATTCCTTTATAAATCCTTTCCTGGAAACCTTATAGCTCTTAGAATGACTTATTTTGATGGACCCTCGGTTTCTGACGCGGCTTTACAATTTAGCACCCTCACCACCATACCCTCTCTAATACGTTCTACATGCTCGATAAACACGCCCTTGGAAGATGAATACCGATCGATTCCCGGACGTGTTGGCGGCTAGCTTGGCTGTCGTTGGTAATGAGTTCTCACGGGCCACCTCTCCCGGCGGAGAATCAGCACAGCTTAACGGCGCCGTTCCAGAAGATGACCGTTCCAAAAAGGCTCGTAGCCGGCCAAGAACATATCCATACTTCGAACACTCCCCGTACGAGCTAGAGGATGATACGTTACGGCAGAATAACTTTGAGGAGATCCTCAAGCACCTTTACGTGGCCATCGAGTCTGGAGACTTCAACTCCGGGGCGGTCCACTGGACTCGAGAACTTCGAGGTTGGCTATCTCTGAAGTTCGATCCAACAAGAGAACAGCGGACAAAGCTAGTGAAGCTTTACTACGAGCTTGCCCTTGCTCCCGGTATCGAGCCGGCTGTTGCAGAACGCTTTTCCAGCATGTTCATGGTGCTTACCAAGTAAGTACCAACCCTACCTGTCCAACTCGTTACAGCCTCTGCTTACACTTTTTGATTTTTAAGGAGAAAACATTACCTTCGGCCGACCAAGGACTTGATTCTTGACTGGAAACCGCTGTACAGAGAGTTGAAAGTGTTCGTGCTTCCCTCAGAGGCGGGACTCGTACACTCAATGAGCAACAAACGCAATATCAAGACTTTGATAAAACTTTGTTCCTTTGCACAGTTCTATTTTGACCCCCTTGAGCTTCCCAACATGCTTCAAGAGTTTCTCCCCTATTTCACAACCTCATTTACCGAAGGAGCCTTTATTGTAGTAGGGCTCATGAACTTGTTCGTTTCCACAGCACCAGCGCCTCCAGAAAGGCTCGATTTACTCCCACAACACTACCTTCCAACATATTTCCACCTTTGGTCCCTGGTAAACCGCTCTAGGACATTTGATATGAGTTTCCTAGATATTCTATCTCGATTAGCTCGCGATTCTCTCCCTGCTAAACATATTCCATTTTCTGAATTCGGAATTTTCACTGAGGAACAAACTTCCCTTATTTTCACTGCTATCCTGAGGCTGCTTGAAATTCCAGTCGGACAGGCAACGTCTTCCTACAGCGAGGTAGTTGACGTGTCTGCTGGATTGGCCATCATGCTTGATCGGGATTCAAGAAACCATCCAGTCACACATGACATTGCTAGATGGACTGTCATGTCTCTCTCTCCAGCCTGTGCAGAGTCCAAAGACTCGCTACTTAGCCGGTTAGAGGGCCTGATACAAGCTGTGGAAACATTTTTCCACCCTTCAAATTCAGGATCATGGACAAGGACCCTCTCAGAGCTGGTTAACTACCTTGCAGACTTCTTTGTCATGCGTTGGAACCGGGAACGAAACGGGGAAATGGAAGTTCCCCCAGAGAGACGGTTGAATGATGCAGTTAAGCGCCGATTTGTATTATGCCTGCGAGATGTGATATTCATGGGTATCTATGCTAAAAGTGGTACGGCCATGAACTTCTCTCTCTCGACCCTTCAATCCTTGGCGTATCTAGAGCCAAACCTTATTCTACCGGGAGCTTTGCAACGAATCTACCCATCTATGCAAGGCCTAGTAGAGGTCCACAGAACTGCGTCCTCTCTCCGTTCCTTGCAAGTCTTATCAAGAATCATGGTGCGGACAAAAGGGTTCCGCTGCCATATTACCACCTTGCTAGGTTTGGCTTTACCTGGAATTGACGCAAATGATTTGGGCAAATCACTGCATTCCCTTGCATTTATCCAGTCTGTGTGTTATAATATACCCTTTGAGGACCTCACAAAGGGCCGTGATGATGTTAATGGGAACATGCTTGCCGTGGAATGGGTTACTGGAGAGTTAGAACGCATGGAAGAGCAAGGTGCCTCTGTTGAAATGAACTACGACACCGAGCTCTCTGATGAAGATGAAGAAAAGATACTACGTTCGTCCACCACGGAATTTGGCGAGTTTCTCATCTCGTTCCTTGGCCGTGTTTTCACGCTGCTAGAGAACTTGCCTGATGCAGCGCGAGTACGGAGCGGTTCCCCTGAAGAGAACGTCCTCAACACCTTGCCCGCCACTTTCCTGCCTCTTCTATCTACCCTTTCTCCAGAGTTATATGACATAGCTCTCAATAAGATCGTTAACTTTGTTTCTGATCGGGTTATTCACCAAGCACGAGATGCAATGGCTTTCATTTGCAATTCTCTTTGCAAGGTCAACCCTGAAAAAGCACTGAAGCGCTTCATTCCTTTACTCATTCGAAATATCCGCACCGAAATCGATGAAAATGGTGCAGCATCTACAAGAACAACAGGAACTGATGTTTTGCCCCGCGATCGGGGGCTGGTATGGAATATCAGTATGCTGAGCATGTGTGTAGTCCATGTCGGGGAAGCCATTTTGAAATATAAACAAGACCTCCTCGACATCGCACTGTACATGCAGCGAAAGTGCAAGGGTATCCCTACCATTCATATTTCAAACTTTATTCACCATCTTCTTCTGAACCTTACCATGACTACTATTGTGGACTACAGTATGTACGAACCACATCTATACCCTAAAGGCATTCAGGTTGAGCAATGGGGCCAGAAACAAGACCTAAGCAATCTTAGCGTCAATTGGCATGTTCCACAGCGAGAGGAAATGGAGTTCGCCGTTGAACTATTTACATCTCAGGTGGAAGCCGCATTGTCTTCCTTAACATCCCTGATAAGTGACACACCAAGCATCAAGCGTGATGGAAGTGGCAAAGATTGGTCAGATGAAGTGACGAGGAATATAGTGCTACTCAGGCTAATCATAGCTGGAGTATCGGCATTATTTGATAATAGGGCAGCTTCGAAATGCCGTGAAAGCGAGGTTCCTGCCCAGGGTGGTGCATACGTTTCCCGAGATGATAATATGACCACCAAGGGTGAAGAGGCAGCTGATGACACCGACTCCTCCTTGGACATTTCTGAGGAATCTGCTATCCGGCCTTCTTATCAGTATCCAGCTGGATATCTTTTAACAGAGGATGACCCTCTCTATACTGCCATTCACGAAATTAGGGAACGAATTGGCCATGTTCTACATAATGTTCACAGATTCTTGGTTGATAAGCAAGAGGATGATGTAGCCTGCTTCTCCTCACTATACACTGCTTATCGATGCTGGTTCATCGACGTTGGTATTGAGCGGTCTGCTCACCTGCTGGACCGTGTTTCAAAACTATATGGCGCTGATATTCACCCGTACAAAATGAGCGGCATAAGGAAGGATTACCCTCGCCCATTACTTGTACGCCGGGCATATGTGTATCATCTGCAACGGTTGCGTCACAATGCAGCTCCTCGACCACGGTCAAAGCTGGATACTGTTCTTCTACTTGACTTAGCCGAGTCTAGTGTATCGATATACACTGATATTAGACGAAATGCCCAGTCAGCTTCGGAATCAGCACTTCGCTCTATCTGGGGTTCACGAGTTCTTCTGATTCGACCACTGATCAAGGCCTACCAGATGGCTCTGAAAGCCAATGAAATCCCCCGTATTCAGGGTGCGATTTATTCTTTAATGTATAGCAGTTTGGCCAAGCCAGTGGGCCGTCACTGGAAGTACACTCCTGCTCTCATAAGGGCATTCCTTGACACCACCGCTGTCGACAAACCATCCATCCAAAAGCTCTGCAGTGGTTCGCTTTTCCAAATCGTGGAGTACGGACATACGACAAATAGGATGGCTATTCTTGACCAGGATATAATCCGAGCGATTGTCCCCACTGATGAAATTATGGCGTCCCAGATTGAAGCAAAACGGAAATCCCTTGAGAAAAAGTGGCATTCTGTTGAGAAGAGAAAGCTTGAAATGGCAGAAGAACTCGTTGAGTTGGCCAAAGCATCGCACTGGAAGAAGACAATTCGAACATCTGCAATTGCCTTTACCTTGGGGCTACGTTTTGATCACATCGCTAGTGAAAATTTAATTGAGCTTATCATTAAAGGCTCCGTGGACTCTCACCCAGGCCTGCGTTGGATGTATGCTCAGTCGTTGACCGCACTTTTCACCATCATTGAGATCAGGGCCATTTGTCATCATAATTACAGAGACTACATCCTCGGGAATTATTGCCTCCCATCTAAAATACAAGTCCCGACGAACCCTGAAGACCCCAATTGGACGGCTTCCTACCTTGCAAGCTTCGCAAATCCCGAGGCGGAGTATTATATCGACCATGACCACCCTGGGTTCTTAGTCTGGAATAAGACAATGCCGGCGTACAAAGCCAATGTCGAAACTGATATTGTTTTTGACTCACTTGAATGGAACATCCGCAAATTTATGGGAAAGCTCTTCACCCGGGAGTGGATTTCGACTTACTTCACATATCTTAAACAAGAGCCCAGAGATGCCTCTACTGATAAGTTCCGGATGTCGACTTCTTCCCTGCTAGTATACATATTCCAACTTCTGCTGCGCGATGAACTCACTGCAGTTACCTTCCAGGAGATTAAGAAGGAAATAGAGATCGTCTATGAAGATGGCAGTGACAAACATCAACATCGTGCCACAGCCGAAATATTGGCAGGTCTTGTTTGCTCGGCGACTGATATCAAAGTCCAGAAGCGTACAGAGATATGGGAATACGCCTTTGGTTTCTTCCAAAAGATATTTTCCGACGCACTCACTCCAGAAAATTCCGACTATTGGTCCAGCTGCCTTCGAATGATTATGCAATGCAGGGACCCTCGCCGCTCCTGGCCTTTGGTGGATTGGCTATCTAGTTTCCGCCTGGATATGACTTCCAATGCTGCCTTCAAGGAAAGTTCAAAAATCAACTTACTCCAACGATGCATTGTGGATTCCGGTTGGCATTTCCAACTCGAGAAGCCCATTCTCAGGGACTTTTTAGCTCATCTTGACCATCCATACAAGGGAGTCCGTGAAGCAATGGGCAATACGCTTGCTTGTATCTACCGGACACGATACCACGAGTCCTATGCAAGCGTTGACCAGTTGATTGAACACCAAAAGAAAACTTCATCAACTGGTAGTCGTGCCTATAAACCGACCGATGAGTTCGTGGCCACGATGACCGAAGTCTTTGATAGGATTGAACAGTGGCGGCACCAGAGGAAGCCTGGCCAACAAACTCCCTCCTCCTATACATCCGGCTGTAAAACGGTTTTGCTATGGCTTGATTCGACATTGTACTCTTACGAATGCACTCAGCTCGTGCAATTTTTCCCAGACTTGTTCACAGAGCAACTCCTACATATGATGGACGTTAAAGAAGACCCTGAGCTGCAATCCCTGGCATACCACGTCTTCCGCCATCTTCCAAACATTCCACATCCCAGTGGTGAAGATACCGACTTTATCAATTCTCTTATCCGAATTGGCCGCACCTCTCCGTCGTGGCATCAACGTCTCCGTGTCATGATCAACATGCAAATCATATATTTTAGGAGATTGTTCTTGTTATCCAAGACCGATCGTGAGAATCTTTTTGAATGTGTTGCCAGTATGCTTTCCGACACACAGCATGAAGTTAGGGCGGGGGCATCTGCAACACTCTCTGGCATGGTCCGATGCTCACCTGTGGCTCTGCGGCAAGATATGGTCATGAAGCTGCTTGACCGGTTCACAACTTCTCTTATTCAGCATCCCTTACCCAAGAAGCGGAGAATAATCTCATCAGGATTCTCCTCCGCTACATCTACTGGTGCAAATACTCCTACTCCGGAACATACCAAACTTATCATCACACGCCATGCTGCTGTTCTAGGTGTAGGAGCTCTGATTCAAGCTTTCCCATACACCAGTCCCCCACCAAGCTGGATGCCCGATGCATTGACAACTCTTAGTACGAAGGCTGGTGGAGACCCTGGCGTTGTTGGACAAAGTGTGAAAACGATAATCAGTGACTTCAAAAAGACTAGGCAGGATACATGGCATATAGATGTCAAGGTAAGTCTATGAAAACTCGATTCAAGCTCGGGATTTGATACTAATAGGTTTTGCTTGTTAGTCCTTTAAACCAGACCAGATTGAAGATTTGGCTGGAGTCTTGTGGAAAAGTTATTTTGCTTAAGGTAAAAGTCTTACTGCCGAAAGAGGCCAAGGGTGGAACACTCTTGCAATTGTGTTTCTTGTTCTGCTAGGTGGAAAAGAAGGGATTGAACCTTGTATTAACTACTTTACGCATGGATCTGGATGTCTATGAGTCATGGAATTGTGGTTTGTGGTGTTGGGCAATGATTAACTGTTGTATATCCATACAAAACCTACAATAAAGTAAAAAGTACCTTGAGTATAATCCAGTTAAGTGATCTCCCATTTCGTCAACCACTTGAGCAAATCTCTCGCAGCTTGACTACGAGCATGACACGGTCTAAGAGTTATTACAAGCATTAACTCCTAGTACTTCATGCTAGATATGTGTATCGTACCTTCAACCAAATTAAACACATTCCATCCGCTCGAAAACCGCTGGTTGCTCCACGACAATTGTCATTCCAGGTCGAATGTCACCGCCAGCCTCCACGACTCCCATTATTCCAGCCTTGCGTTCAATAATAGTTCGGTTAGCGTCTCGGACAATGAAATGCTCCTTCAATCCACTTCTGAACTTGTCAATTTGCGGACACGGATTTCTCAGCCCAGTCACTGTAACCACCGGACAATCCACAGTCGGTGATTTCTGGTCCACGAAACGGAGCTTTGTCCCCTTGCTGAGAGCTAGAAGGTCTATTCCCTCCGTAGTAATGTTTTCACCAAGCTGACCAGGGTTGACACTGACAGCTTTGAGCACCTCATATGGCATAAGATGGACCTGACGCAGGTTCTGTGGTGGGGGATTGATATGAAGCCTAGAAAGATGCTGTACGTGTGCACCGGAGTGTGCATCACCCTTGACTCCCACATTTTCAACTAGGGTGATATTCGGTACAGTCGATTTAGAGAAATCATGGCTTCCCGAGGCAGAGACGCTGAGAACAGACATGATGAGATGCTCGTTATCTTCCTTCAGTGTGCACAACTAGGATTCTCGACGGTCCTGCTACCCTTGACAGGGCTGAGGAGGGGATATATATACACCCACCCCTCACCATGTTTATTCAACACCACAGCACGGAAGGCTTCCATGCCATCCGGCTGCGCGCTGCCAATCGACCACAGGCGATTTTCGTATTTTTCGAACAATAACTAAATTTGACTTTCAAAGTTTAAGTTTAAGCTTATTATATAATCATAGCTTAGTCATTTTGTAGTCATCATGCACGTGATATCCCTATCTGGTAGGCAGAACGTTTAGCTCGCAAACAGCGACAAGCCCGGTTGTTTTGAAGCCATCCATCTCGACTTGCATTACGCTCTTTTGTCTTTGCTTCGGTAGAGAAGCACTGTTTAATAACTTGGGCTAAGCTACTGGACAGGGCGTAGAGCGCCCCGCTGGCCGTCACGATGAGCCCGACCCAGGACACCCTCTTCCGCTCGGCGGACATGAGCTTGACCCAGCTCTATATAGCGAATGAAATCGGCCGTGAAGTCGTCAGCGCTCTGGGTGAGCTTGGGCAGGTTCAGTTCCGAGATGTGAGGATGCAAAGCCCTTGTTATTCTGGTATATTTTGATGGTATGGTGATGCTGACGTGGGTGGATCGTGGATAGCTGAACGAAGAGACCACCGCATTCCAAAAGACCTTTACCAACGAGATTCGACGATTGGACAATGTGGAAAGACAGCTTCGTACGTGTGATCTTTGTGATGGTCAGCATATATGCCCAAGGTCTCTAACAATAGATTTTCGCTAGGATACTTCCATGCACAGATGGAGAAGGCCGACATCGAAATGCGTCCATCTGAGGAGTTCTCTAACAATCTAGCTGCTCCCATGGCGTCCGAGATTGATGAGCTTGCTGAGCGAAGTGAGAGCCTTGAACAGCGTGTTTCATCGCTGAATGAGAGTTATGAAGCATTGAAGAGGCGTGAGGTTGAGCTCATTGAGCGACGTTGGGTGCTCAGAGAAGCAGGCGGATTCTTCGATCGGGTATTTACCTTGATATCCAGACTCTCTACTTCATAGTTATGATATACTAATCAATTATATAGGCACATGGACAAACCGACGAAATTAGACAGTCCTTCGATAACGATGAAGCTCCTCTCTTGAGAGATGTTGAACAGCAGCCACCAAGAGGCCAGAATGGTGATGCTCATCAATCGTCGTTCTCTGTCATGGATATTGGCTTTGTTGCTGGTGTTATCCCTCGGGATCGTATTGGAGCCTTTGAGAGGATCCTCTGGCGTACTCTCCGTGGCAACCTCTACATGAACCAATCTGAAATCCCAGATCCCATCGTCGACCCGGCCACCAACGAGGAAATCCATAAGAACGTCTTCGTTATCTTCGCTCACGGAAAGGAAATCATTGCTAAGATTAGAAAGATTTCAGAATCCCTAGGCGCCAACTTGCATGCGGTGGATGAAAACAGTGAACTTCGAAGGGATCAGATCCATGATGTCAACACTCGCTTGACAGACGTTGGAAACGTCCTACGCAACACCAAGAATGCACTTGATGCTGAGTTGACACAAATCGCTCGCTCTCTTGCTGCTTGGATGATTATCGTCAAGAAGGAGAAGGCGGTGTATCACGCACTCAACAAGTTCTCCTACGACCAAGCCCGCAAGACATTGATTGCGGAAGCATGGTGCCCGACAAACTCGCTTGGCCTCATCAAATCAACTCTACAGGACGTCAATGACCGTGCTGGCCTCTCAGTTCCTACCATTGTCAACCAGATCCGTACTAATAAGACGCCGCCCACTTACATGAAGACCAACAAGTTTACTCAGTCGTTCCAGCTTATCGTCGATGCATACGGTACCTCCAAGTATCAAGAAGTCAACCCTGGTCTCCCTACTATTGTCACTTTCCCATTCTTCTTCGCCGTTATGTTTGGTGACTTCGGCCATGCCATGCTTATGACAATGCTCGCTATCACCCTAATTCTGTTCGAGAGAAAGCTCGGAAAGACCAAACTTGATGAGCTGAGCTCCATGGCATTCTCTGGCAGATATATTATGTTGATGATGGGAATCTTTGCTATGTACACTGGATTGATTTACAACGATATATTTTCCAAGTCAATGGACCTCTTCCAGAGTGCCTGGTCTTGGCCAGAGGACTTTAACGAGAATGAAACCGTTTTTGCTGAGCTCAAGGGCTCTTACAGATATCCATTTGGCTTGGATTGGGGATGGCACGGTACAGACAACAACCTGCTCTTCACCAACAGTTACAAGATGAAACTGAGTATCATTCTCGGTTGGTCACATGTAAGTGTCGTCTCTGTTTTCTTGCAGCTGTTTCGAAGTTTCTAACGCTATTATCAGATGACATACTCCCTCTGCCAGTCCTTTGTCAATGCCCGCCACTTCAAGAAACCCATTGAGATCTGGGGAAATTTTGTTCCTGGAATGATTTTCTTCCAGTCCATCTTTGGATACCTTGTCTTTACCATCATTTACAAGTGGTCTGTTGACTGGAATGGCCTCGGTCTGCCAGCTCCCGGACTTTTGAACATGCTTATCTTCATGTTCCTACAGCCTGGCCGTGTTGATGATGAGCTCTACCCTGGCCAGGCTACTGTTCAAAAGATTCTACTCTTTGTAGCTCTTATCCAAGTCCCAATACTCCTCCTTCTCAAGCCTCTTTATCTCCGTTGGGAACACAACCGTGCCCGTGCCCTTGGCTATAGGGGCTTGAACGAAGCTGCTCACACTAGTGCTGTGGATGATGACGATGAACATCAAAATCTGATCTCTGGTCAGCGCGACAGCATGGGTGATGGAGAAGAAGGCATCGGAATGGTTACTCAGGACATGGGTGAAGGTGAAGAACATCATGAGTTCGAATTTTCAGAAGAGATGATTCATCAAGTCATTCATACTATTGGTATGTACTTCCCTCGCATTTCTGTTTACCAATTTGGCTACACTTTCCATATTGCGAGCCAGCTGCTGACCTGATAATATTAGAATTCTGTCTTAACTGTGTATCTCACACTGCCTCCTACCTCCGTCTCTGGGCTCTTTCTCTTGCCCATCAACAGCTATCCTCCGTCCTTTGGAGCATGACTCTCGGCAACGCTTTCCTCCAAACCTCGCCAACCCTCCGAGTGATCATGACTGTCATTACGTTCTACCTCTGGTTCGTGCTTACTATCTCCATTCTCTGTGTGATGGAAGGAACCAGTGCTATGCTTCACTCCCTTCGTCTCCACTGGGTCGAAGCAATGAGCAAACATTTCATTGGTGACGGTATACCATTCACACCTTTCAGCTTCGAAGCTATTCTGCAAGAGGATCCGGTAGACTAATGTCGTGTATTCTTGTCCTTTCATTTTGTATCTTATTTCCGGTTTTCTTGTCTTCAACATATTGCCAGCTATCTATAATCACGTCTTTCTTTTGGAAGAACTAGCATTTTCCTTGCTACCCCTACAGTGCGATGTACTATATACACGTCTGCCACACTATATATCCCTGATAAATACATTTCAACTCGTTGAAGCTATCTATCTATCGAACGTCTAGGCCCCTTCGGGTAATGCGGGCTATCTATGCTTGACACATAGAGTACCGAAACTAAGGAGAATCCATACAGTAGCCACATGCCAATTTACCGCAGCCAATAACCTCCCTTCCTTTGTCAATGAAGATGCCACTCGCTTCTTAGAAGCCCCTGCCTTGGAAACTGCGAAAACTGCGTTCCTGGATAGAGGTTCAGTTTAGGCGAGAAGCACTTGTGTATGGTCTCAACCCGTTCTTTTATTTTATTTATGCATCCATAACAAGGGCTGGGTCAACAGGCTTCGACAACAGTGGAAGATGAGAGTCTCTTGATGAAAGGCTGTCTTATTCTAGCATGATGGATATTCTATATCTATCTATGATGCTAGTTAAAAAGTTGAGTTCAAAGATTGTTTAGATATTAGAGAAATTAATTGGTTGCACCGTGGCTACCCCCCTGAGAACCTTTGGCGTCAGCGAATTCCTGTTCTGCGCGCCAAACGAAGCTGCTTTTGCTTGCAAACAATAGATCTAGATCCTCCAAGTGCCTATTTGCCGTCTCTGTGAATAAAGTTAGTATCATCATCCTAACAGGCGGAGTAGTAGTATAAAAAGCTTACCAATGTAGAAAAGGTAGATTGGTACCAACATCACAAGGTTAATAAGAGCAAATAGGATAAAAACCCAGAAGCCGATTGCACTTATCAAATATGGAATAATCATGTTGATGGTACCTCCAGCTACTGAAAAGGCGAACGTAGCAAGGGCGGTGCCTTTGCTTCTTGTTGCTAGTGGAAATACCTCCGTTGGATAAACCCAGCTATTATAGAGTCATTAGCAGTGTTTCACAAGTATGGCGAAAGGTAAACCCACCATGTAGTCAGCCAAGTTGAACCGTAGATGAAGGTGTATACATATAGAATGGCGGCAACACCAGCTCCGAACTTGTTTGCCTTCCCTGGGTCGAGTTCAGCATATTTCAATGTTTGTTGTGATAAGATCCCTCCAATTATGAGTACGATTCCCATGAGAGTACAACCAGACAGCATCATCTTCCGACGGCCAACATGATCGCACAGGTAGATAGACAGTGCGAGTGCAAGGATGTATCCAAACCAGTTCCCTCCAGCAAGTAAAGCAGGGGTATCCCCCTTAAACCCTGAGAAAGCAAAAATATTAGGAGCATAGACAGCAATGAAGTCAATGCCAGTGAACTTCTGCATTATTTGTACTCCAGCACCTAGGAAAACACGACGGCGAGTATGGAGATTGTCCGAAGTGAAAAGCATATTATAGAAACTGGGGTTGGATTCTGATGCCTCGAGTCGAATGGCATCAAGTGTTTCTTCCATTTCGTTATCAATATTCTCTTCATTAGGGTCAGTGCGACATTTTTGTAGAATGGATTTTGCATGGTCGATTTTCCCTGTTTTAGCCAAGTAGCGGGGAGATTCTGGATAGAATGGTCCAAAGGCGAGAAGAACGAGAAGGAAAATGATTTGGAAAGCGTTTGGAAACCTCCAGGCAAAGGAAAGCGACCGGGTCTTGACGCATGCGTATTCTAACCAATATACTCTGAAGCTTCTGTTAGTAGATACTTGGCGAAAGGGCGGAGAGATGAGGGTTCATACAAGGCAGATCCAACCATAGCAAGCGTAAATTGAACAGCAACAAATGCACCTCTCATGTTAGCCGGAGCGAGCTCTGAAGTCCATACTGGAACTATGGTGTTTAAGTAACCGCATCCAATCCCGCTTATAACCCGAGCACAGGCAAACCAAGAAATGTTTTGGGCCGTGGCAAGGAGCACAGCTCCGAGGATTCCCCAGATGCATCCAACCTGGATTGTTTTGAGCCGACCTACTCTGTCTGCTGTATATCCAACCATCATTGCTCCTGCTCGGTTATTTTAAAATTAGTTTTAACTTGTAACTAAATACGAGCAGTATTATTCATTAATGGTAGGGTATAAATAGACATACCAATGGCAAAGCCACCGAACCACAAGCTAACAAGCCCTCCAATCGCTGCAGCATCGCGATCTGTACCGCCAGCAACACCCATTGTTCGCAAATAGTCAGGGTTTATATTGACCTGGGACATAACAGCCGTGTCATAACCAAAAAACATAATCGCACAACCGGCGTATGCATAAATGGCATACACCATTGGCATGCCACTGAGTTTCATGCATCGCGAAGGAGAGTATCCCCCTGGTATATACGACGCAAGTTTTGATTCCGCTGTGGAAAGTCAGCTACTAGTTCCTGTATGTCAATTTTTACTTCTCTAACTTACGCCGAAAGACATTGCTCTCATAAGGGCCCCTATCCAGTTCTTCAGCTCCAGGTGCTCCCCCCATTGCCGGGTGTTGGGTTTGTTTTCGTTGTTAAGCCCTTTGAATAGGCTGATATCACAGCGGAGTAATAATCCCTCCAGCGGTCCCTTTCACAGCTGCTACCCCAGAAGGTGATATGGGTTTTTGCGGGGCGGGGGAGTCTGCTGATCTGCTCGTTTGGGTCAACATCTCGAGAAAACTCTTCCTCCTGTTAGCGATCAAGGCCGGCAGACGAAATGTGGCGACACTACGGCTGATACAACCGTCGGCATCAGAAGCGGACGGAGCAGCGGAAGAAGGGGGTTGTCTGCTTAGTAAGGGGTTATTTTGCGCATTATAGAGCTTGAAGTGGAGCTTGCGGTGACTTTAGCCAATAATCAAGCAGCAACTAAAGTATTTAGCCTAAAACTCAATATCAATATTTGTATTATGTCATCAGATGCTCATATGTACGTTTTTCAGCCTTCAAATCTCTGACAATAAATCTTACAAGTTCGACAGCACATTTTCCTTCAAAGCACAGTATTTGTTAGACGATAAGGATGTATTGTCTGACACTGTGGTGTGCAGTAGCCAGCCTTGGTCCCCGCAGACGACAACGAGAAGTTAATGGTTACTTAATCCACAAAGGACTACTCGGTACCAAGGTTGATGGACACTGCAGTCTCCACAAGAACCTGGGCTCCTTGAAATCTGTTGCTCGTGAGAGGCTGTCGTCTAACTTTTGTTCCGCCGTACCTGGACTCAATTCAGGGTCAAGCTCCACGTGGTAAAAAAAACTGAAAGAGATGTACGGGGTATGGAATAGGTTGAAATGGATGAAAGTCGGCGCAGCGGCCGGGCCAGCTATAAACCGCCTGGCATCAGCACCGTTTTTCATTCTTTTGAATCTCCATGTGTAACATCCAGCAGCTGCTAGGGGAATTTTCAGGCCAAGTGTGAATGCGATTGTGAAAGAGCCTGGATTAGCGCGGTGGTTACCTAACTAACTAGTTAGTTAGCCAACCCCTTTTAAAGCGCAAATCCCGCTCCCCGCTTGAGCGTGGAAAAGGCAGAAATAAGACTTGATATCTTCGGATTTCGTGTATAACACACCATCGAAATTCATGTTTCTCTCGCTCGAGTAACTGTATATACCATCATTTACGGCTGTCCGAGTGTTCTTCCCCATGCCGCAACAAAAACTGGCCGACTCGGCCTTGACACCCCCACGGCTCGACTCACCACCGATCCAACCGCTTGGACGTCTTCTGAAATTTGACGAAACTCCAAGCTGGTTCGAAGGGAACCAGTTCATTCTAACGGGCTATCGCCATGAGTCTCGATCAGCCATTCGCTGCTTGCACAGCTGGACTTACCTCCACAACGAATCCTGCAACATCTACTCTCACCTCTTGCCAGCAGTGGCCTACATTGCTCTGCACTGGTATCTCGTCAACATCTATCTTCCGTCCAGGTATAACACTCTGACCAAAGGCGACGGACTCATTCTCTCCCTTTTCCTTTCAACCGTCGTCTTATGTCTGGGAGCTTCTTCACTATACCATACCTTCTTGAACCATTCCGCGCCAATAGCTAGACGATGGCTATTATGTGACTACATGGGAATCATCACTCTCATACAAGGCTGCTTTATCAGTGGAATCTATTTTGGATTCTACTGCGAGCCTTACCTTCAGCGATTATACTGGACTATGGTGTGTCTACTAAAAGTAGAAATATATACCCAGCTGGATACATCAGCTAACAACCGAGAATTACAGATTGTTGTCCTTGGCTCGTTGACAGCAACTATACTGCTGTCGTCAAAGTTCCAAGACCGAAAGTGGAGAGGATTTCGTGTTGCCGTGTTTGTTTGCACTGGCCTCTCTGCATTTGCACCTATTACCCACGCTCTATTCCTCCACGGACTAAAGCGAAGTATGAATGTTGGCCTGCCTTATTATCTCACTGAAGGTGCCCTAATCGCTTTCGCGGCATTCATATATGAGGTGAGATCTTTCCATGCCGTCTAACCTTCCCCATGCCTATAGGCTGAGATTAGCCTCAGCTTTCCTGTCAAAGCATCCGTGGTTCATGTGTGTTCTTGAACTGATGAGATATCAAACAGAGACAAATTCCTGAACGATGGTTTCCTGGGAAGTTCGATATCTGGGGGCATTCCCACACTATCTTCCATTCTATGGTAGCGCTGGGGATGTGTATACATTTTGTCGGTCTTCTTGAGGCACTTGAATATACTTACTACAACAGCCAATGTACGGTTAGATAGACGTAAGAAGCGGGAAGGAGAAGTAGACATGGCCTCCTTATACTGCCCATAGAAGCATGAATATATAATGAATTCCTTTTACGCATTCTATCATTAACAAATATTCTATGTGTATGTGCAATCTATAATATACCGCCCACTCTACTTCTCTCGGTATACTGACATACTGCTCTCAATGTCAGGTTTTTGTTTACCAACCCCAAGAACTAAACGCGCCTTCCGCCTGAAATACACCCTCTTCGCCAGCTTCCATGTTTCTGCCCCAGCGAAGAACAAGACCGTACCTACCAGAACGATTCCCCATTCCCACGTTATGCCTGTATGACGGAAAACCTTCCTATTTATAACAGGAATGTATAAGAGTGGAACAACGATGACAAATCCAGAGATATTTGCCCAGAACAAGAACTGATTCTGCCAAATATCGCGGCACCACTGCGGAGTGATACCGGACGATGAAGATGAGGGTCTCATGTTGAAGAATGAGCGGCGCATATCAACCATCTCCCAAGCTAGGAAGAGGACGAACCATGTCAAGCATGCGAAGGTAGTTGCTCGTGCTCGGAAGACTAGTTCACACCCATCGTAGACCTTGTTACAGTTTGTTCCAAGGTAACCATCTCCAAAGCCGTAGATTACTAGTGTAAAGGCTCCTAAACACAACGCAGCAACCCAGGTGCCGTAGACAACCATGTCTAACATGACCTCCCAAGTAAAAATGCCACGCTTAATTACAGAGTTAGTAACTAGACTTGAAACCGCCGCATACTAGGATAAAGAGAGATACGATGGGTTTCTAGACTTACCCTATGTGGAGGCCTCTGCATAATATCCATCGTCGCCTGCTCAAAACCGAGCCCCATATCTGGAAGCCCCGAAGTAATCATAACAAGCCAAATAATCTCAACAGGGCTCAATGGGAAAACAGATAAATTATCCGCATCCTTGAACACAAGGCCAAGAAGTAGAACTATGGCCTGTGCGAAATTCTGGGAGAGAACGTGTAATATGAACTTCTGTATATTATCAAATATACGTCGGCCTTCCTCGATGGCATTGAGAATTGAAGCAAAGTTATCATCAGTCAAGATAATATCTGATGCATCTTTCGCAACGTCAGATCCGGCTAAACCCATGGCTATACCAACATCAGCGTTCTTAAGAGAAGGTGAATCATTAACTCCGTCACCCGTCTGGTACAGTTAGCTTATTTCTGATTTGTAGGTAAGTAGGTTGGGGGTTGTGTTACCATGGCTGCAAATTTGTTTCGTCTATGTAGTGCATTAATCATTCTAACCTTGGTATTGGGTGCACATCGTGCCACTACCAGAGGGAGCTCAGGGAGGGTATCAATCTCGGTATCTGATAGCTTATCAAACTGCTGAGCAGTCATAACCATAGAATCAAGGGTGCCTTTACTCAGCATATCGGTATGAGATGGAAGAATTCCTACTTCCGTGGCAATTGCCCTCGCTGTGCTGGGATGATCGCCTGTTAACATGTGGACAGAAATACCGGCTTCATGGCAGCGACGCACTGAAGGAGCGGATTCTGGGCGGGGAGGATCGTAAAGTCCAATCAAACCACGGAAAACCAGGTCATGCTCGACCTCTTTGCGATCCAGGTCTAAATTGTTGCAGTCCATGGCTGAGAGTGGTTTGCTAGCAAGAGCAAGAACACGAAGACCTTGCGCAGCAAAGGCTTCCATATTAGCCAAAATGTTGTCCTTGATCTCGGGGCTTATTGCTTCCAACTCCGAACCGTCAACGCTTTCAATAGCAGAACATGATGACAACACTCGTTCAACAGCCCCTTTAGTAAAGACAAACATATCGCCCGTCGATGATTTAAAGACAGTAGACATTTTCTTGACATCCGAGTCAAATGGAAACTCAGCAAGTTGAGTCCATGCCGGTTTCTCTCCAGAAATTAGTTGAGCACGGTTCCAGTTGAAGCGAGTAGCAAAGACCTGAATAGCGATTTCTGTAGGGTCCCCATGTGTTTCCCAGTCTCCAGTAGCAGCTTCACGAAAAACTGCGAGATTGGCCAGGGATGCAACTTTGAGGAACTCATCAAGTGGACGATCGTTCTCTATTTTGGTATATTCACACTCAGAAGTATCTTTGCTCCTTGTATGATCTATTTTGTGTGGCTGATTGTGTTCAAGGTACAGCTTACCAGCCCTAGGGTTGAATGGCTGACTTGATTAACCGACTGCATAGGTACCTCGTGCAGGTACCCATGCTTTGTGCGCCACCATTTTCCCCTGAGTAAGAGTACCAGTTTTGTCGGAACAGATGTCTTCCAAATGTTAGCTTGTATCGGTGTACAAAAGAAGCAAAGGGCTACTTACCAGTAACTGATCCAAGAGCTTCTAAAGAGTTCAAATTTCGCACAATGACATGCCTTTTCACCATGCGTTTCGTTCCAACAGTCATGGTAATGGTCAAGACTACCACCAAGGAGGACGGTATCATACTTAGGCCGGTGGCCACTGCATAAACAATAACTTCCTGGTGGTTGCTGAATTTATTTGCAGCAAGAACGATAATAGCACAGATGACTGCAGTTCCAAGTAACATGAGCGCAAGCTTGGAAAGCTTTCTCTGCAACGGCGTCCCAACATTTAGTCCCAGAATCTCACCAATAGCATCGTAAACGGTTAAAGAGCCAGCCTGAATATAGCGATAAAAACTAGCAGTTCCGTCTGGGTTACGCTTTGCATGCCTATGCCGCGTACCCTTTGCCCGAAGTGCAGCTGCAATGGATCCGATTTCCGTATGTATACCTATTGAAAAGACGATGGCCCTTGCGCGGCCTTTGGTAACAATGGATGAGCTAAAACAGATGTTAAGACGATCACCAGGTCCAGTATCATCGCTGAAAGTTGCGTCGGCATCTTTCCGCACCGGCAGGGATTCGCCAGTGAGCAGAGCCTCATCTGTCTCCAGGTTGACGGATTCTATGAGCCTTCACAAAGTTAGTATAGCATATATCTACGCCACAGATAGCGCATTAATTACCTTACATCAGCTGGGACGGTGTCACCAGTCTTCATCTCTACTATGTCACCGGGTACAATTTCTGCAGTCGCAATAATAATTTGACGCCCATCCCGTACCACACATGCCGTTGGGGAGCTCAGTGATCGAAGTGAGCCCATAGTCTTCTCAGCCTGGTATTCCTGGACAAATCCAATGCTGATATTGATGATGATGACTGCTGCTAGCACACCTCCTTCAATCCACGCATTAATACCAAAGCTCACTGCCATAGCCATGGTCAAAATCTATTTGCCGCGTTAGTCAGAGACATTCCATGTATACCCCCAAGGGTGGATTTAGGCCTTACCAATGTCATAGCATTTGCAATCTGCCGGAGTAGCATTTTGGCAGGCTGGACGGATTCCGTGTTCCCAAGGTCATTTCTCCCATACTGTTCTGATCGTCTCCGGGCTTCCGAGCTGTTCAAACCATTCTCCGTGTCGGAGCCTATCTCCTTGATGACAGCTTCATATGGAAGACTATGAGCTGGCCGTGATAGGGTGCATTGAGCTTGACCCTGCCCGTGATTCGTAGACTGGGTCTCTCCCATGGCTGCTGCGAGCTGATAGCGAACAAAGAAAGGGTACTGGTACAACCCTCCATCTGCAGCTAGTACTCAGGTAACTGGCTTATTTGCTTTGCTTAAATACGACGAGCAAAATCGTCTAGAGCTTGAGTCCTGAAAAATAAGGTAAGCTCCAACCATGCATAAAGTGCCGCCAAGCTTCCTGATTAGGAAATAATGCCAAGAGGTACATTGGATATAAAGCTTGGCTTGACCACTTGTCTCAAGCTCTGGGAATATAAGAGCAACAACGTCGACGGCGGGAAGAGAGAAGGCAAAGAGGAGATATCAAACGACAATCCAGTCATTTCCGAGGCCCTTCAGCTTCTTAAGCCATCCGCAGGTTGTTTCGACAGCCATGTCCTCCATAGCCCATACTGCCTTCAGCATCTCAATAGCGGTATGGACATAGCCCCAGGGCAGCATTTCCCATAGGTCATTAAGACGAGCCACTATCCAGGCCCGCTGTGCCGGGTCTCAACTTTCGGCACCAGCTATGAAAGTGGGCCAAGAAGTGCCTTTCAATAGCAAGTTTCCGGGAAGGATGAAGGAGAGGTGGCCAATAATATCTTCGACAGTGCGCTTTCTGCTGTCGTCATCCATCAAGTTTGCGGATGGGACGGCTTGATGGATGTAGAGACAGACTGCGGACTTATGAGCCGAGGCTACATGGACACGGCTTTCAAAATCATTGTGGGAGGAGATGCCTTGTACGGAAGCCGCCCAAGCATCAATATTAAATGTTCTAGCTCGCTCCATCAAGTAGCGGGCTTGCTCTTCTTCAAACCCGGTAATCATGTCCAGATTGGATAGATGGGATGCCGAGAGCATTATTTGTAAAAGAAATGCAGGACATGACATGTAGCTGTTGGCCTCTGCACGCTCTAGCAACGGTAGCACATCCAGAAAGGGGTAGCGGCTTGTTGTTGAGCCCATATTTGGCTGTCGAGCGGAAAAGGTCGAACCAAGGATGTAGTAGCTATTTTGTCAAAATATTAAGCTTTCGATTTCTTTTTTGATGTTCCGTAATAGGGTAAAGGTAAGCATTTTTGGGAAAGGGAGGTAACTATTGACTTACATGAGGCAGTCAGAAACGACATGGTCGCGCAACGCACTCATAGCAGACGATAGGTCCGAGCGTTTTGATAAGCCGAAGTAGTCAATAAGTTTCTGGGCACCTTCGACATGTACCTTCCAATCATCCTTTCCAGAGCTCACAAGCTCATAATTAATCGAGAGCAGGATAGCCGTAAGCACGACTTCTGGATCAACAGCATCTATATCGTTCATGGCCTGGTTGAGAAGCCGGAGAGTCTTTTGCTTTGCCATCAGTGCATCATGATGAGGATATTGGCCAGGAACTCCATTCAATAGACCGGGGCCCTTTGACATCACATTTGATATATGAATTGCAGAATTGGCAACGATGACATGCAGCAGGAGTGCATGGTCCCTTATCAGTGGAACAATGCCACGATAAGGATTGTGCCTAGGAACGTCATATGTGACAAGATCACGGCACATCTGGTCCGTAACTAAAACTCGTAGTTAGCTATTTCTGTTGGAAATTCAATTTTTATGCACACATAACAAAATAAAGCAAGGCTATTGATTACAGTGCGAGATGTAGAACCGAGATGCACGGTCGAGATCTTGGAACAGCGGGTCCACCAGGCACGGATTAATTGATACGGAGGCTTCCCCTTCGTCGTCAGAGGCCTCCGCTTCTGCTTCAGCCTCAGCCTCACCATCAGGCATATTGCTAGGGACAAAACGGTACTTCCGGGGTAGGCAAAGTTCCTGGTTCCCGGACGCCGCAGTGGAAGCCGCCGCTTGATCGGGGACATGGAAGGACTTTCCCATCATCTTTCCACGGCTTGCCACGCCTCTGTTCCAGACGAGCAGTTTACCGTAGCCTAGGCACTTCTCGCCCTTCTTAATGCATTTTTGACAGGAGGGCAAAGAACGGTCACACCTGAGTCTTCGACGTCTGCAATTGTGGCATGGCTTTGCCACACCCGCGCTGGGTGCTATGCTAGCACTAGTGCTGTCCGCAACAGTAGAAGGCGCCGGACCCGTCGCGGCCATGGTTATCGTCAGTCGGACAAACTCTTCTCCAGGACACAAGGGGCATAACGTCGTCTGTGAGACGCTGAAGCGCAAGAATTCGACGATGAAGACGAAGCCATCTTGATAGACGACGTCGTCCCGAGGTCTTGGCGCTGGTTTGCCATTTGTGCCTGACTAAGCAGAAACTCTCCAACACCAAAATAATAACACATCAACTAAATACTTGCTGCGGACTCTTTGGAGATATCCTTTTATCGGATGTCTTTTATCTTCAGTAACAGCTGTATATTCAGGTCATCCTTAGCGCGTTACTCAGCGTCGCTTCTGCAAAGTCGACCCGGGGTCAAGGGGGCCGTCACGGCCAAAATAGAACAGCTCGCGGCAACCCCTGGTGGTTTTTCTCTTTCCTGGTCGCACTGCCACCCGCAGCGGCATGGGCCGAAAGGTAAAAATAGGACAACACGACGCAGGCTGTAGACGCAGGATACGATGTCACTGGCTACGGCCCCAAGATACCCTGGTTGATGCAGTGTGAATAATGCATCAAGGTGAATTTATCTTACTGAGTTCCCCTCATTTTGTTTACACCCGTACATTAGTTCGGCAGAGGAGGGGTTACTCCGGACCCTGGCGGACGCGATGCATAGAGGCGTATACCGGCTAGCTTGAAGAGCTGCCATGGGTCGATGTGTTATTGATAGTAGCTCGAGGGGGCTCATCTCCATGGGCTTGCAGATGAGTGTATAGATAAAAGAGGTACCATTTCCTCGTTGGTAGGGTAGGCAATTGACATCAGCTCTAAGTATCATCCTACTTCAATACTCTCAAACAACGTTAGTACTTCTGTACTATTGACTATCACGATTATTACTCTTTTATCATCATGCTCTCTTCACAAACGACCGTGCTACTCATAATAGTAGCTGAGGTGTTGAGCTTTCTAGTTCTCCTGGGTCTGCTGGTAGTTCTATACCGCATTCTTATTGTACGGTATAAGGAGAAGAAAGCATCTACTCCACGGGACATTGGTACGTTAATACAAATAACACTACTCGAGAGTTGGTGTATGTAGGTACTAACACTTCCCAGAAGCATCCCCAATTCCAACTACAAGAACTACGTCACCAGCACTATCCTTAGACAAGGAGCTTCTTCACCCAGCACTACGAATCAACACCAATGTCAGCACCAGCAATTCACCACCCGTGATTCAATCAACGATCACCAAGCCAAGTGCTACTGCAAAGCCTACCAACAAGCCAACGTACACTCCACCAGAGCCATTCCAGTCTGCTAGCGCCCAACTACAATATAAATATCTTCTTTCACGCCTACACACCCGTCCTCAGAGGACACAGGCTCTGCGATCAGAATCTGTTCCTCGTCATTACTCATCTCAGGTCCCAAGACCCGTTAGGCCGATCCATACCACTTTGCTACCGCCTAAGAAACTGCCAGTTATTCAAGAATCGGTGGCTAGGGGGAGCGTGAATGTTGTTTCTCCTTGTTCAGATGCTGTTCGACCTGCTACTTCGGCAGATCAGGTTATTTAATGTCATTTTCGAACTATTTCTCATCTCTTCCTTTGGGTCAAGTTATGCATATACAGGGCGTTGGAGGTTTGATTGCCGGGGATATCACGGAGTTAAAAAAGGCTTGTTTGGTGAGGCAACGAATTATTTTCAGCATAGCATGGCACTGCGCCGGACGATACTACTATTAGAGGAACATAAATTACAATAATCAGATGTATATATTCAAATAACATTTTATTCTTCTTATCGAACTTGGTAATAAACGGATGATAATGATTGAAAACTCCTCGCTGTAATGTAATTTTTTTTGGTTTCAGCTCATTTATTTACATGCTCATCTAGCTAGAGCCAGCAGCTTCGAATCGCTTGTTAATTCCCATGACCTTCTCTACCTCGTTCTTGCTGCCGAGGAAGATTCCGCTTCTGTCATGGATATGCTCTGGCACTATTTCCAGCAATCTCTCCATCTTGGAGTTGATAGCTAGACCACCAGCATTCTCAAAGATGAGAGCCATGGGAGCGCACTCGTACAGGATACGGAGCTTGCCCTTTGGACTCTTAGAATCAGCCGGATAAGCAAAGATACCACCGTACAGCAGGGTTCGGTAAGCATCAGCAACCATGCTACCAATGTATCGGGAGCTGTAAGGCTTCTTGCCGGTTTCGGGGTACTTGAGTTCCTCAAAGTACTTCTTGACCCACTCAGGCCAGTACATTGAGTTTCCTTCGTTGACGGAATAGATAGAGCGGCTGGGTGGGATGCGCATGTTGGGGTGGGTAAGGATGAATTCACCAAGAGCGTTGTCGAGAGTGAAGCTGTTGACTGTTCCTGTCTTCACAGTCATAACAAGCTGTGCAGAGGCGCCGTACATGGTGAAACCAGAGGCAACCTGCTGGGTTCCAGGCAGGAGGATGTCCTTGGCCGTGACTGTCTTGCCGGCTCCGAGGATCTCGTCAGGGAGCTGGAAGATACCGAAGATTGTGCCGACAGAGACACCGGCATCAAGGTTTGAGGAGCCGTCAATGGGGTCGCAGACGACAGCATATCGGGCATTGGGGCTCTCATCGAAAATGATAGCCTGGTCTTCCTCCTCGGAGACAAGGAGACGGCACTTGCCTGATCCCCGCATGGCGGCAACGAAGACATCATTGCCAATCACGTCAAGCTTCTTCTGGTCATCTCCGGTGGTGTTGGAGGAGCCAGCCAGGCCAGTGAGGTTGATCAGGGTGGCACGACGGATGTAGTATGCGATGGACTTGAAGGAGAATTGGAGAGCATGGCAAAGAAGACTACCAAAGCGGTTAGTACACAACAATCTATACAACGGCATCACGCTGCAATTGGGGCAGACAGAAGTTCATACGTGAAGTCACCGGTGGCCTCTGGGTGTTTGGACTGCTCTTCAGTCAGGAACCGGGTGAGGGTGATGATATCAGTGTTGATGTTCTCGTTGCCAACGGCACCAGCGCCGTTGCCGTTGGTAGCGTCAGCCATGCCGGATATCTGTGTATAGGAAGAAGACGAGGAGGAGATAGAGGAAGAACAATTCAGCAAGACAAGACAACAGAATGCAATTTGGCTTGGTTCAACAGGGGGAAGAGAAGAAGACGGAGGAGGAGAAGAAAGAAAAAGAAGAATTATATCTGCGTCCTGTCTCCAACTCCCCGTCTTCTTCTACCAACAACGTCACGAACTAGCCAGCGGTCACTGGACCCGCGGGAGTTGCCCGTGAACAGCCGCCGCGGGCGAGGTCGCCGGTACTTCTCCGCCCATACAAATTTTGCGGGCGAAGGAAGTCACTGCGACCTCCGCGCTGCCCCTCGAACTGCCTGGCTGCCCCTCCTCCCGGCTTATTTTCGCGCGGGTTTTCTGCGTGTCAACGTGACCCTGCTCCCCTTTGAATTCGCATGGCCGGAACCTAATTGCTGGCTCAGGGGGCCAGCCGCCAAGGTGAATTTGCGGTCTAATTGCATGATAGAAACTTACAAACCAAAATAAAATAAAGTAACCACTGCATCGACGCCAGCAATAATGATAGGATGAGCGTCCGTACCTGAAGAACTGCGAGCGAAAAGAAACGAAGAAAAGTCACTGCAGCGTCGATCACGAGTATTACTAAGCGGATGTTTATCCGACCGGAGTAATTTTGTGGTGGTGTCGGAGTATTTATCTTCTTACGGTAAAGGGCCTTGGCGCTGCTAACTAGAAAAAGCTTCAACTTTTTATTTGCTAAGAATTTTCTTCCTTTCGTTTTCACTGTGCGAATGAAGAAATATCAACATCAACATCAACAGCAAGGCTGATTATGGACTGCTAAACAAGATGCCTCGTTCACTAACTATTATAGCTCTGGATCCGTATCATGGCTGTTTCTCCTGGTAAGTTCTTCTTGGACAATTGGCTTCGGTTTGATTTCTTTTGTGCTGTGTCCTGTCCTGGGTGATGATTTGTACAACCGCTTAAACTAGAGTCTTTGATCTTCTTCAGAAGAGATGAAACTCCATAATTGCACACGTCAGTCTGAATTGTATTTGACTACTTGCTTACTGTCGAACCGAAGACCTTGCGTTTGAGTCTTTTCTTCGGAAATACTAATGCTTCTGTCTTCAGATACAGTCACTATAACATGCTACCATGTAGCAAACTAAGAAATGAATTGGTAAGCCTGCGACCTCATATCTCCTTCACTGCCTTACATGATGATTATTTTTATTATAATATACGCTGGAAATACCGACTGAGACCTTCGGGTTGTTGACGTTACTATAAATGGCTGTTTCTGATTCGGATTTTTGTCTCTTTGACTCTTGAAACTCCATGATTGAACACTAAGCTAACTGCTGCGAAAAGAACTGATAGGTTTTCTTACAATCGCACACCTCTTCAGGTTAAGCACTCATGTAAGACATCACTGTCTTCTTTACGCGTTGTCTTCATGGACGGACACAGAAGGATGAATGGCACTGGGCTCTGACGGCAAAGCCGGTCATGACAGACATGCCCCATTGTGGCAGGCCTAGAAAACCTCGCCCACTGATCTGTGGCTTAAATATAACCAACGTTATCTTCCATCGCTTGGTTTTCTCCTGGCTGACGGAATTAATAACAGGAGCACGCTACTATGTAGCCAAGTGATGTAGCCCTTACTAAAAAAAATGGGTAGTATACCATCTACTCTATTCTCCCCGGACATTTAATTCCCACAATGTGATGACATCTTGATGACGAGTCTTATTCGAATTCTCGATGCAGACACAAACATTTAAATAACCATTCATGCCAAACTGAACTTGTGCTCTTCAGCATCGATTATCACACGCACAATGCATATCCTAGTTCATAACACTAACTTGAGCTGAAAGCAGGTTGCCACTATTTATATATTGTACGTCGACGCCTCTCCACCAAATCAAGCACCTCCTTCACATGATGAGACAATTACGACACAAAGACAAGCATATGTCCAAGCTAGCCTCGCTAGCGAAGACGAGAACGTCAACCTTCCTGACTATTTGTTTTCGAAGCAACACGAGTCGAAAATACATAGTGATGGCGGCTAACGTGTGTCACAGACATGTAGTTGTCTCAGTACCTGACAGTTTCAGGCTGATAAATTGCATAATGGTATGTTTTACCCGCCTATTTCTTTTTTTTATTTCGTCTCGGTTCTCAACCCTACCTCCATGATGATTTACTCTTTTATCACGACGGTCAACATAGTCTATACATTGATGACCACAGCCTGTGACAGGGCATTGATCTGATACTACACATTATTCTTATCCTTCGTTACGCATTGCTTTTATATCCAAGGAATTTGGGCTAATTTTAATGCAGCGTAGGGTTGTCATATTGTCCCTCATGTCCTACACTCAGTAGTTGTATGGTGCAACACCATCCTCCCTGGGGGCCAACATTCGTTCTTGGGCTTACACATTCACCCTCCATCTCAATATGATCGTTGGAATATGAATGATAGCCCGACATACGAATCGCTAGTTTCATGTAAGACTGCGCCGATTAGGTATGTTATATATTAGATATACTGCACCGCAGCGTGCCAGCCATAGCAATATATGAATATGAACCAATTATTCTTCCAATTCCAGATTCTATTCTTTTCTCCTTGATTGAATCTCACCGTAATGTGTTTTCTTTTGAAGTGTGATGCACCATGGACTGTCACATGACGATCGAAACGGGAAGTCAAACCTTCGTTGATACAAAACATTTTCTCTTCATCTTCAACTTCAAACCTCCAACGCTTCAACAACCTCCAGGTTTGATATCCCCCTCTGTCTCTGAACATATCACGATAAGCTGACCTCAAACAGAGCAAGCAGTAAGATGACTCACGAGTTTCAATGGTCTACTTCACCACGTCCCACGGTGTCCTACTCTGGCCTTCACAGATAGACATAACAGGTCTATGTATCAGTAATACGCCAAACTCTTAGCTGCCCATCTTATTGGAGTTAAGTCTCTTGGGTGTCCAGGTTCATCCCAGCCAAGAAGAAAGGCTGCAGCCAGTGAGAACATCACGTTGGCTTTTTTCCACTGCTCTAGCGAATGGATAAGAGGGTTAACCGCCCGCCTTGCAGAAGAGGCAAGGTTCTCATGCAAGCACACTCACGCCAATACATGCTAAGTTTGCTAGCAGCATTACACATGCTGTATCAAGAATGAACATGACATGGTACTTTCATGTATACATGAAAGAACCGAGTACACATAGGGGAAGGATGTGATTAAGGGTGTTGGAGAGATCCCGCCCGTCGGGTATCCAGGGCGTCAATCACTTTCCACCAAGAAAACAGAACGGTTGTTGGCTCGAAAAAACTATGGGGAAACTCTCTCATATTTGAGGGAACCAAAGAGAAAAAATGGAGTAAATTACTCCCTCTTTTACTTGCTTTTTCCCAGCTCTGCATCCCTTTGAACGTGATTAATTAACGTTCCTAGCGTTAATTAGGTTTCTATTAATATCACTAGCTGCAGCCTGCTGTGTACAAAGCACCGCACCGCTCGACAGGGGCCGGGGGATTGTACCAACACTATCAGGCATGTATTTAAAAATAACTCGCAGAGCCCAGCCAGCAGCCGTCTGGCCAAGTTCATTCGCTCGTCCTGAACGATTCATTCTCCAACCACCAACTTCGTCCTGGCCCCCAAAAGCGCAAGAAAAAAGTAGCTCCCGCTTCCCTGGCAGTCTCAGACCCGGACGGCCTCCAAGTTAGCCAATGCATTCGTTCCCGGCAGACGGCCCGCGCGCTGGTGGCATCCACGTCGCCTTTGTTGGTGTGATTTGTCTCTTTTAGGCTGTTGAAACCAGAAACGGCTGCTGTACAGCGAGGGCAACGCACGACATACCCCGGTGCTTGTTGGCCCACTGCGGTGCTGCAACCGCATCTCTGACCTGGTCTGGTATCGAGCTTTTGGTATAAGATGAACAGGTGTGGCAAATCCTCCGTTTAATAGTACATACAATGTCTTTTTCCCCCATCTACTCTCCTTTTCTCTCCACCCCTCCTCTGTTCGATTGTGGCATTGCGGACTGGGGGGTTGTGCATTTTCATTATCCCGCGTATTCTAGACGCCGGGCTATTTGCTCCTCGTTAGCTAAGAGCATCGTCAGCTGACCTGGTCTCTTCACCTTCGCGCTTGTAACTAGTCCGCTGGATAACAGGCCGGATAGTTTGGAAGCATCGTCTTCTCACCATTACCACCTACCGGCCGCACCACACTCAGCACCTCTTGTTGTGCCTATCCATCCCCCGCGCCGACGAGAGAATGTTGTTCAGCCTCCTGCTCTCACTACGTCGTTGAGTGGGCTTCAATTTCCAGGTCCGCCTGGCCTCCCTTCTGCCGGTGGCCTCTCGTTCACCCCAGTATCAATGACTTCTCCCTACCTATCGTCCGGCATGTTGAGCGGTGTGACGGCTACCACATCGCCTATGTCTGCGGGTGCACGACCAAGGTCTTTCAATTCGCGGTATAATCCACAGGAATGGGGGCCCATCTCTGGTGGTACGTCGCCCGTTGCGGCAACGGGAATGGTACATCAGGCAGCGCCCTCTTCGGCCTCAGTGACAGGTATATTTAGCCTTATATATAGGTGTATTGAAAGTATCAAGCATTAACCAAATGGGCATATGCACAGCTTCGCCTCCGCCACCTCCATACTCACCCCCTCGAGCAACGTTTCGAGGGCAGCGCGCTCAATCTCCACAGGTCGGCTACCCGGTTGCTAGCAGTCCTAGTCCTATTTCTGCACCGATTCAGCAAATTCCAGCTCCTTCGCAGTCTCGCCAGAGAGAGTCTCCAGGGTATCATTATTCTGTCCCGCGCCCGGGTCCATCACCATCAGTAGGTAGTCATGAGCTTGAACAGCCGCAACGCCCCGATCATAGGACATCTTTCATACCTTCTCATTCAACTCACCCGCAAACTTCAGTGAATGATGGTTCTTCTCGCCTTCAAGGTCATTACGGAGCTGGTTCTGGTCTTGGTCGTACCGAACCAACTTCTTCCGGATCATCCCAGACCGTTTTACAATCTGTACCCCCAGCGTCAAGGAGAGCTGTGTCGACCGGTGACTTACCTCACGGCAGAACCTCAAATAGGGCCAGCACTCAGGTGGATAGCCAGTTGTCTTCTAGGAATGGTAGATGGGAGCCTGGAATGCCACTTCCACCGCCGCCTCCAGGGCCCCCTCCAGCGAGTGCTCCCAGAAGGACTTCTTTTTCGTCACAGTCGGCGGTGGAGAGAAACAACTTACCCCAGAACAGAGAAGAAAGGCTACGGTCTGGCTCGGGTTCATCGTCAATAGAACCTAGTCTTCCTACTATCCCAGCAACTCCGCTTGGATGGGTAGCTGACCAGGTTAACGCCCCAATAACTCCCCGACGGGCATCAGCATCTCCCCACGACCAAAATCGGTCGGTTCCCGCATCACCAAGTCTGTCTAATGCTGTAGCAAACAACCATCATGACGCTTCAAGCCAGCCTACACCATCTTCCATCAGGACTCAAAGCCAAAAGGGGATCCGTGAGCGCCGTATTCAAAGCAGGAATAACAGAACTGAAAACAACGCTCATGGACAGGAGCCCAAAGATGAGAACAATGACATGTCATGGCCGACTGACCTTGTTCTTAGCTCGCCTGTATCTGGTGGACTTGTACGTCGACGTACTCTTACCAGAGCCACGCCACGCAGTGCTCGTAGCAATCCAGGAGAGGAGCCCCTGCACAGCGCCAGATCGGCTACTTCACCCTTCAGTAATAAAATAAATACCATCACCTCTCCATATTCTGCTACTCCCAGGTTACAGACATTTCCGCACGAGCCGTTAACAAACAGAGGCCAGACCCCTCCATTTTCTCCAGGGAGAGAGCAGAAATCGCCAACCATGGCATCCGAATCGCTGCATTTACCTCCCAAGGCTCTGCCAACACCACCCCCAGCACAACAGCAGGATGCGGCTTTGCTTGGACTAGAGCCGCGTAGCGCCGGTTCAGACAGGCCACTTTCGCACCTTTTACATCTTCCAGTTGACGTGTCCCCTCTAGAAGCACAGCCCCTGGTCCCGGTCAAGGCTCCCTCCCGGCGTGCCTCACCCAAACCTGCCCCATACGCACCTATAGATGGTAAATTTATTCAAGATGCGGAATGTCGGTATCACGAACATCTAAGGAAAGAATCAGAAGCGACCAATGCTACGGATGCATTGCAGGCCTTTTGCAATTTTATAATTGCCGAGTCAGGCATCCGTCGCCAACAGTATGGCTCGCAATGGAGTGACGTGAATTTTGATCCTAAGACCGTTGTTGACAAGTTATTTGAACTCTCAAGTAACCCGTTAAAGGTTGAAGCTAGGCCTAGGGATAGCTCTATTGGTCCGTCCGAACCTCCACAGACTCCTGACAGGGCCACCCCCAAAAGGCGCACTTCTGTGATTGAATCTGGTTTGGGGAATGGCTATAAACCTGCCTTATCACCCATTGCAAGCATGAGTATGAGCAACGAAGAAAGTTCTCGGGGTCGTGCACCTAGTCGTTGGTGGGAATCGCAGACTGGCAGTGATAACGGAGATGTTGGCGGTAAAGTCTCGCGCACTAAACGGGAGACGAAATACATGGGTCTGCCGCGAGAGATGCGCGAGGCGATGCAAATGGATCATTTAACACCTACACAAGCTGCTTATGATCAGCAATACTCTGGGGACCAAAACCCTTATGCTAATTATGGGCCGAATGAGTATCCTCCAGAAAAAGTAGGTTGGAATGACCTTGATGCTCCCCAGCCCCCAGGACCGTCGCGGACATTATCAGCCATCAACTGTGAAGCTCGCAAGTTGGATATTTCAAGATTGGTTACCTTGCCTCCCCCATACCCAAGGCATTATCCAGGTGTGAATAACAATCACCCAGACATGGCGTTTTATCGAACGACTGTTCGAACTATTAGCGACTTGTCTGAGGTGCATGCAACCAAAGCGAGTTTTGAAAAGAAGATCAAGTCTCTCCGTGAGAAGCACCAGAAGGAAGCCCAGGAAGAACTCCGTGGGTTCAGAGCGCGGATGAACCAGGGAATCGAAAGTGGCAGCATATCTTATGCGGATGCAGCTGATGCAGAGGCCGGTCGACGGGCGCAAGCAAATGAAAAAGAGCGTGAGATCGTTCAAGTGGAGTTCGACATGTATCAAGTCGAAGTTTTGGAGCCGATGCAGAGTATCCTGAAAGATAGGATCAAAATCGCAACAGCCTGCATTGATGAACTGCGAGGCAAGCTCTTCGACTCAGCACAGCGTCAAACACCAGATCAGACCCAGGAAGAGGGTGATGAAGAGCCTGAACTAGTAGAGAAACTGACACAGCTTAAATGGTTATTTGATGGCCGTGAGAACCTGTTCCGCGAAGAGTACGATATCCTCAGCCAGCGCAACGAGCTCTTCAGGGCCGTCGTATCTCTCCCTTACCGCCAGGCCAAAAACACGGAAAAGCTCACCGAGACCGACAACTTCTTCGTTCGTGACGCTCAGGATCGAAAACTCGCCTTCGTCGCTGGAACTCTTAAACGGTTTGAGAGCTTCATGGACGTAATCGAGGCAAACGTGAGTCGGGGAGTTGAGACTCAACTGTCGGCGTTCTGGGACATTGCTCCCTCCATCGTGACGATCCTGCAAGACATCCCACAGAGCCTCGAGGGATTCTCCGTCCGCATTCCGCAGAAGGAATATGACGAGAACCCAAGCTATTACCAGTTCCCGCTGCAGTATTTATACTCGCTGGTCACTCATGCCGGTAAATCAACATATCAGTTCATTGAGTCCCAGACAAATCTCCTCTGCCTGCTTCATGAGATCAAATTCGGCTTGATGAATGCGAACTGCAAGTTCATGGAAGTACAACGGATCATATCTGGCGAGCCAGAGGAAGACGTCCGCCGTGAGATGCAAGAGTCTCGTTCTGAGGAAGAAAGGATCCTCACCCTCGACCTAAAGGAGAAAGTCGGCATGGTTGAAGGCCAATGGACTGAAGCTCTGGGCCAACAATTAGAAAATGTCAAAGAACGTGTCCGTCACCGCCTTGCCAGCGAAGGAGGATGGGAGGAAATGGAGCAGATGGAACAGACTTGATACTTTTCCACAACCTTTTATACCCCTTCTCGCCTCCTCTTTTCTTCTTTCCCCCTGTCTCACCGTACCGGAGTATGGTATGTGTGGAGATGGGGCTTCCGTGTTTTATTTTTATTTCGTTTCTTCCTTCACATATGTGTTCCTATTCTAATATACTCCTTGATACCCATCTACGTTCGTTTGTATATTTTGACTTTTTTACCGTCTCCAAGTAATTACTTGGTATAAAGGAGGCACTAATGAGTATGAAAATGGCGTTTATGACCCTATTGCAGGCCCCTTTTTACGATATAGAATGGATAATATCACTATACTCCTTTTTCCGTTTGCTCGGTTGATCCCTAGTTGGTGTTCCTGCATAACCCGTTTGAAAGGGGTCGCTTGGTAGTCCCCCTTCCGTCCGAATTTCCCTGAAGAAGACATAGTATCAAATATCTCGTCACATTCTATCTTCTATCTCCTCATTCGTCGTCTATATTATTATTATTATTATGCATCATCGCCCGTCAGTTCATCCCTATCAATATCAACTCCTTGCTATCAAAAAGCCTCCACCTCTCCGCCTATGTAGGTCAAGCTCTATCACGTGATTGACTTTCTTACCCAGAAAATAAAACCTGAAGAAAATCTCAACTTTAGTTTCTGTTCTTTCTAGAGCTTTCTACAAAGCAACATCCACTTGGAAGAAAATAAAAAGGAGAAGAAGAGAACGGCTTTCTAGCTCCTCCAACGTAGTGATAATCTCGCTCCTATTCTCTCTCCCTCTCTTGATTTCTCGAGCTGGCTGACCGCTAAGACATCGCGCAGTGACTGCGGCTCTTTGGCTGTTCACTTAATGTAAGTTATCCAGCCCCTCCTGTGATATCTCTACCACCAATTCATCGCTTGTTTTATGATGATACCCATGAGCTGGCACCAGTCCTAGAAAGATTTGTACTCTGTTTGCTGCGGAATGCTTAACCGGGCTAGAAAAAAAGCCCATCTGAAGACCTTTCAACCCCGTTTTATATTACTGCGTCGAAATCGTCAGCATTGGACCGTTTGGCTAACAATTGCATGGCCTTTTACAGATAGAAGAACTCTTAAAAAGAGAACTAGCATCTGGAGACGTACACTTCTCTCGGACTAACACTCTTTACAGTTTCAATAAGCTTTTCAAAATGGTCCTCCACAACCCGAATAACTGGCACTGGGTGAATAAGGATGTCTCTAGCTGGGCCAGAACCTATCTAGAGGAAAACTTGGTTGGAATTTCCGCTGAGGAAAATGGAGTGACTGCTAAGATAAATAAACTGGTCAGCATGGATGGCGACGTGGACGTCAGCCAGCGGAAAGGAAAAGTCATAACCCTCTTCGATGTCAAATTACAGCTTGACTATGAAGGTTTGTGGATATGCCTGCCTACCTACCCATCATGTCTTGCTTTTTCAGATAGCAATGCATACATTCAATTCGACCGTTCGTCAAGGTTGAGCTCTGGCTAAACGTTTATCTTTTCTTTGATTCAGGAACCACGAGTGAAAATGAGGATGTCACTGGTTCGATTAAAATCCCCGAGGTCGCCCATGACACCGAGGAAGATGAGTTCGTAGTATGTGAATCCCTTTGTTTGGACGAGCAATTCCCTCCCCCAGTTGTAAAATAGCCAATTCTTGTAACGGAAGCCAACCGTTTCTCCAACAGTTTGATACGAGCATATATTCCGAGACCGCGAAGAAGCAGCCCGTCAAGGACCTGGTTCGCGCGAAGATAGTGCCCCAGCTGCGCGCTGCTCTTGTCAAGCTTGGCCCTGCTCTGATCAATGAGCACGGAAAGGACATTCAGCATGCTCCTGGCTCCAACCCGTCCAGCGGCTTTGCTACTCCCACGACTCTTAAATCTTCTACCCCCCAGCCAACGAAGGCCGCCGCCACCACGACCACCACGACCACCACTACCACTACCGGAAAATCAGCCGTCAACACGGTCTCCGTGAACGCCTCCGACGAGTTCCGTACTACCGCCGAGCAGCTTTACACCACCTTTACGAATCCTGATCGCCTTGCTGCCTTCACTCGTGGAGCTCCTCGTCGGTTCGACGGTGCTAAAGTTGGTGGACAGTTTAGCATATTTGACGGAAACGTGGACGGTGAATATGTTCAACTTGAGGAACCCAGCCTTATCGTCCAGAAATGGCGACTGGCTCAGTGGCCTGCTGGTCACTACAGCACCCAAGAGATCAAATTTGTTCAGAACGATGTTGACGGAGTCACTGTTTTGAACGTGAGGTGGGATGGTGTCCCTGTTGGACAGGAAGATGTCGTTAAGCATAACTGGGACGGATATTACGTCCGCAGCATCAAACAGACTTTTGGGTAAGTCACTTCTTTTGCATGGTATCATGGGGGAATATAATACTGATCGGCTTCCAGGTTCGGCACCGTCCTATGATGACCCGTTGTGCTTAATTGATAGTCGTATAGTTGTCACGTTGCCCATGAGTTTGATGCTAGAAATACATGCATAGAGACACAGTCTCCAGTTTCTCCAGCCCTTTTAATTAGTGATAAACTTAGCATTGGCCCACCGGGTCATCTCCAAATAAAAACAAGCATATATTTTAGGCTGCCGTTAACCGAATTTCTCTCGAGTAAACTAGGACACCGATCAAATACATATCAAAGCCAAATAACTAACTATGCATGCCCTTAATATTATAACCCATGTATCAACCGGATATTCTCAGCATAAACACGCCCTTTGCACTGCAGGCCCAATCCCTAACCCTGGCTTCAGCATGTGAATGCTCGACAGAATCCCCAGATTAGTTTATGCGTGAATGTTGCACTGCATGAACTGAGCCCATGGATTCAACCTTGTTTTCGTCTCTTCCTTGGATGTCTCTGATGCAGCCATAGTGGCGACTGGCCCGGTGGCATGCGCTCTACTCCCGCTCTCGTGATGGACATTGCTGTCGTTGTCGATAATAATACAATAATACCCAGGACAAGCTGATCCCGGGTTGGGATCAGGCCTGCCAGGAGCTTCTTTGCCGCCTCGCACGGCTTGCATTATAAAACGAGCCAGCTCTTGCTTGACCTCGCACGAACTCGAATACCTTCGTTTCTCGCTCTGTCCCGCCTGAGCAGTAGTGAGGGAGCACAAACGCATTCGTTAGGCGGGAGAGACAAAACAGCTGCCGTCAACCTCGATCCCATCTTCAACAACACATTCGCGATGCGGGTAACCCGTCTGCTATGGTCTTCCCTGGTTATACCGGCTGCTGTGGGCTTTCAGGTTCGGTTTAAGCCGTCTGAGGATACTGCTCTCGACACCGTGGACGATGGCACACTGCAGAGCCTGCTCGATAACATCGGGTTGAACGGCTCGAATGCCTGGGATACGAGGCCGGGGTTGGTTATAGCTAGTCCTAGCAAAAAGGATTCAAACTGTATGCCCTTGCCCTTTGGCTTCTCATGAGTTGGTTACTAGCAACTGACATTCGATAACTATATGCGAATAGACTTCTTTACCTGGACGAGAGACTCGGCTCTAGTGCTTAAGTGCATTACCGACGCCTTTGCAGCTGGAAATACCGCTCTACAGGAGACAATCCACGAATACATCTCATCTCAAGCTCGCATCCAATTGCTCAACACCCGCTCTGGTGGTTTGTCAAGCGGAGGGCTCGGAGAACCGAAATATCATGTGGACGAAACCCCGTATAATGAGGACTGGGGCCGACCTCAGGCTGATGGGCCTGCGCTAAGAGCTACTGCCTTGATTGCATACGCAAGATGGCTTCTTGTAAGGATACCGAGCTCTCTTCTATTACTGAGAGCCCATTTCTCACCGTTCCATCATAGGAAAATGACTACTATGATGTAGCTAAATCGATTGTTTGGCCGGTTGTCAAAAATGACCTTTCATATGTTAGCGAACACTGGAACACTACTGCCTTTGGTACGTTCTTCTCAATTCCTCTATATATATGTTTATGTATAGGTATGTATGTATGCTGATATCAATCAACAGATCTATGGGAGGAAGTAAATAGTCCATCCTTTTTCACCACTATCGTCCAACACCGGGCTTTGGTGGAAGGTATAAACATGGCGCGTGCATTGGATGAAACCTGCCCTCATTGCGAATCTCAGGCACCCCAAGCACTCTGCTACTTGCAGTCGTACTGGACTGGATCCGCCGTCCGGTCGAACTATGGTCAAGGTCGCTCCGGGCTTGATGTAGCCTCTATTCTGGGCTCTATCCACACATTTGACCCCGAAGGAGAATGTGACGACACTACCTTCCAACCTTGCTCTGCGCGAGCATTAGCAAACCACAAGGCGGTCACAGATTCCTTCCGGTCCATCTATAAGATTAACGGTGGTATCAAGCAGGGCCAGGCCGTGGCCGTCGGCAGGTATCCCGAAGACGTATACTTTAATGGAAACCCATGGTATCTAGCTACTTATGCTGCTGCAGAACAGCTATACGATGCCATGTATCAGTGGAACAAGATAGGAAAAATCACGGTGACAGATGTTTCCATGCCGTTCTTCAAGGATATATACCCCGAAGTGCAGACAGGGACACACGAGTCTTCCAGCCCGGAGTTCGGCAATATAATAGCCGCAGTAAAGGCTTATGCAGAGGGGTATATTGAAGTTGCAGTAAGTTGCTACTCCAGAGCTGGATATTCCCCCGGCATTGGCTGACCCTATCCTAGAAAAAATACACCCCGTGCACAGGAATGCTTTCAGAGCAGTTTTCCAGAGATAATGGAACACCACTATCTGTGGCGGATCTCACTTGGTCATATGCATCGTATCTAACCGTAATGGCCCGACGCAATTCCGTCGTTCCGGCTTCGTGGGGAGAGAAGAATGCCCGAGATATCCCATCTACTTGTGTGCCATCATCGGCAACCGGGCCATATCAAACGGCTACTATAACCTACTGGCCACCAAACCTCACCCCCACCGCTCAGCCGTCGCCCTGCCCTACGGCCTTGCCAACAAAGAACAATGTCCGCTTCAGATTGCTCGCTACGACACAGGTGGGCGAAGACGTCTTCCTGGTTGGATCTATCCCAGAGCTAGGCTCGTGGGACGTCAAGAAGGCTGTTCCGCTCAATGCCGACATATATGCAGACAACTGTCACCAATGGTATGTTGACATTGAGCTTCCGACTGCCGTGGCTTTCGAGTACAAGTTCATCCGCAAGAGAGGAGGAGAGGTGGTGTGGGAGCAGGATCCGAATCGGAAGTACACTGTACCTCAGACCTGCGGCGTCTCGGGGGCGATTAAGAGAGACACCTGGCGATAGATAGCCTTTTATCAAATCAATATCCTATTCTACACATCCTCCCTCAACCCCGACATCCCGATCTACAGCCAAAAGCTAGGTAGTTAGCCGCGCTCTATTAAACTCCGACTCGCCGGACTCGGGATTATGATTATGTAATATCCTGTTGGTCCGAGAGTCGAACCTTCTTTTTTTTAACTTTAAACTCAAAAAAAGCAAGCACGGACATCAGATATCTAGATTCCTCGCCAGCCACGCCCTTGTCCTCCTCCTCATCCTCTCACAGCCAACATCACCACGCACGCGCGGAGCTTGGAGCTCGTATTCCCCCATCCGCTTAGCGAGACGACAGGGGCTGCTAGAAGAGCAGACATTGACTATAAAAGGCCTACTCTCCTCCCCTCTCCTCCCCTCCTATCTTTGACTGTTCAGTTTCATCTGTTAACTCATCTCCTCACAGGTTTGCCCTTACACTTCTACGACAAAACCGACAACCAGCACTGATACCCTACGAAGAAAAGCCAGAAAAAAAAACACCAATATACCCAAGATATGGCTTCAGTTACCCCTGTTCCCAAGACTGGACGCTCAGTCAACCAGGACGTGCCGGCATCGACGCTGACGCTGCAGACGCGTCCCACGCCCGTCCCCAACTTCGACGAGGGCGAGCATCTCATCCGCGTGCACGCCACCGCGCTGTGTGCAGGCGAGCTTTACTGGCACACCTACGTTACTTTTACCAAGGAGGAAACCGTGCCCGGACCAGACGTGGCAGGCACAGTTGTGTTGGCCCCTCCTTCCTCGCCATTCAAGCCAGGTGATGATGTTTACTGCCGCATTCCTTATTCGCGTCCGGGAGGTGCGAGGGACCACACAATCGCACTTACCTCCGAATTGGCACGCAAACCAAAGAATTTGACCTGGGAAGAAGCCGCCACCGTGCCTCTGTCCGCCCTTACCGCCTGGCAGGCACTTTTCGATCAATCCGGCTTGTGGGAGGGGCCAGAGGACGAGAGAGTGAAAGGGAAGAGAGTTGCTGTCACCGCGGCGTCGGGGGCAGTCGGGATGTGGATTTTGCAGTTTGCAAGGATCGCTGGGTTCGAGGCTGTTATTGGTACGTGTGGTGATGGAAATGAGGACTTTGTCAAGTCGATGGGAGCCACGGACGCCGTCAACTACAAGACAACCTCATTGACCGCGTGGGCAGCAGAGAAGCAAGGACGAAAGGCTGATTTGGTGATCGACTGCTTTGGAGGAAAGAGCTTGGCCGATGCTTGGGGCTGTGTCAAGGATGGTGGTGTGCTGATCAGCATGGTTGGATATCCGGAACAGGAGAAGCCAGCAGGGCTTGAGGTGAAGGACGTGAAGAGCCACTTTTTCATCATGGAGCCCAGGGGTGATCAATTGCAGAAGGTTACAGAGTTGGTGGAGCAAGGCAAATGTTCTTTCTTGATGGACAGCGTCTACCTCTTGGAGCAATTTCAGGAGGCTACAGACAAAGTGGAAAGCCGACGTGTCAGGGGCAAAGTGGTGTTGAAGGTGCTTTAGGGGCTTCATGATGAACAAGTGGTTCGGGGGGGAGGGTGTTTGGTGCTTGGAATGGAAGAGTGAAAAAAGCCCATCGACGAGTCCAACCGCATACGATACGACGACGAATACGACTACATAGTGGTGAGAAAGATGGGGGTGCGGTGGAAAGGAGGATAAGGACAAAGGGCGTTGAAGGGAAACGAGTTGATAAGAAGATGTGAAAATACGACCTGGCTGAGGCTCACTAAACGACGACTTGACGTTGAAGTTGATACCACAAACCACAAGCCAACAATCCGCCAATAAGCCATACAAAGCATCCATCAAAGCTTTGCAAAGGTCAACAACAACAGCAACAAAAAAAACCAGAACCAAAACCAAAACCAAAATCAAAAAAGACAAAATCGAAAAAAAAAAAATTAAACAAACCAAAAATACCAAAACCCAAAATCCAAAATCCAGAAACAAAAACAAACACCAATACAAGAAACAAACAACAAAGACCAAAAAAGGATTTAAAA
>NW_003315379.1:0-33369 GCF_000151505.1 Trichophyton verrucosum HKI 0517 | reverse complement strand
CTCTCTCTCTCTCTCTCTCTACTCAACAGGCTCTTCCTCTTCTCTTCTTTTTCTTCTTCTTCTTCTCTTCTTGTTTACTTCCTTCAAGCCACTTTTCAGGTACGCCTAGTCATGTGACTCGTTATACGAGATAATCACGTGATAGATACATCTGACTACTGCCACGCCCTGCCCCGCCTTATGACCACGGCCCCGTGCATAAAGTGTGCAGAAACTCGGCATAAACCCGGCCTTGGCATGCGGCAAGTGCGTGGCTCGTGGCCCTTGCTCGGCCCACCCCGGCTTCCGTCCTCCGCGCTAGGCCTCTTTGGGCCTCTGACCAATCATCTTCCCGGTCCTTGCATGCTGCTGACTAATCCGCCTATCTTAATTTCTCTTTTTTCTTTTTTTTTTTTCTTTTTCTAAAATTAATTTAATGATTTGTTGGTTTTTCTTTTTCCTGCNTTTTTTTTTTTTTTTTTTCGACTTTCCCGACTTTCTTTTCGTTCTTCTTCCTGCAGAGCAAACAAAATATATCACAAAAAAAAAAGGGACAAGCAAGCAGGAGAGAAAGGGAAGGAAAATAATAATCATAAGAGAGACAGGAAGAGAGTCCGCGATATCTCTCTCTATTTCGCAGCAGCCAGGTCTCTGCTGTTCTGTACTCTCGCCGGTCGCTGCATGGGCCATACTTGAACCAGTCAACAAGGGAGTTTCTTAGTTAAGTTGGCAGCTTGTCTTGGACAGGAAGAGAGAAAGAGAGAGAGAGAGAGAGCTCTCTTCTCGCCCACCTATATCTCGGTATCAGACGACAACGACAGCAACGACAACAACAACGACAAAACAACCATCAACCAGCGAAAGCATGGCCAGCGTCAACGGGAGCTTTGCCTCGCCGGCAGCAGATGCGTCTCTTCATGCCGCCGTCGCCTCGCCGTCCGGCCTCTTCATGGCCCTCGTCAACAACATGTCCGGCTGGGGCGCCGTGCTTGCGCTCTTCCTCTTCGCGGTCGCCTACGATCAATGTCAGTTCCCTCTCATTCCGGCGCCGTCTCGTCGCTTCTCTCTATCTGTGTGTGGGTTGTCGGTTGACTGACATGACCATCGTGGGTAGTTAAATACATATGGCTCAAGGGGTCAATTGTCGGCCCCCGGTTCAAGATCCCCTTCATGGGGCCTTTCCTCGAGTCCGTCAACCCCAAGTTTTCTGAATACAAGGCAAAATGGGCCAGTGGAGACCTCAGCTGCGTCTCCGTCTTCCACAAGTACGTTGACCTCCCTATCTGTACCTTTGTATTGTTATAATATACATCCCATTGATAAATGGCATTGTGCTGATGGCGGATGTCCCGGCTATGCAGGTTCGTCGTGATCGCATCTACCCGTGACATGGCCCGCAAAGTGTTCAACTCGCCCATGTACGTCAAGCCCTGCGTCGTCGACTCGGCTCACAAGCTGCTCGGCAAGACCAACTGGGTCTTCCTCGATGGCAAGGACCATGTCGAGTACCGCAAGGGTCTCAACGGCCTCTTCACCAGACAGGCATTGAGCGTCTACATGCCCCTTCTCGACAGCGTCTACGACAGGTACTTTAGCATGTTCATCAAGGAGTCCGCCGACAACAACCACAAGCCAATCCCCTGGATGCCGCAGTTCAGAGAGCTCATGTGTGCTCTCTCCTGCCAGACCTTTGTGGGCGACTACATGACCAACGAGGCCGTGGTCAAGATTGCCAACGACTACTACCTCATCACCGCCGCTCTCGAGCTCGTCAATTTCCCCATCATCCTTCCCTTCACCAAGACGTGGTACGGAAAGAAGGCAGCTGACATGGTCCTGGCTGAGTTCAGCAAGTGTGCGGCAAAGAGCAAGGTCCGCATGGCTGCTGGCCACGAGATCTCCTGCATCATGGACGGCTGGGTCAAGGCCATGCTCGACTCCGCTGCCTACCGTGAAAAGATCGCCAAGGGCATCTCTGTGCCTGACGCCGAGAAGCCAAAGCACATCCTCCGTGATTTTTCGGATTATGAGATTGCACAGACCATTTTCACCTTCCTCTTTGCCTCTCAGGACGCAACCAGCAGCGCCTGTACCTGGCTCTTCCAGATCATGGCCGATCGCCCCGACATCCTCGACAAGGTCCGCGAGGAGAACCTCAAGGTCCGGAACGGTGATCGCAACGCACCTACCTCGATGGAACTGCTCGACCAGCTCACCTATACCCGTGCTGTCGTAAAAGAGACCCTCCGATACCGCCCTCCAGTCATCATGGTTCCCTATGAAGTTAAGAAGGACTTCCCAGTCACCCCTACCTACACTCTTCCCAAGGGCTCCATGATTGTCCCATCCGTCTGGCCGGCTACCCATGACCCCGAGGCCTACGAAGACCCGGAATCCTTCATTCCAGAGCGATGGATCACTGGGACGGCCGAGCAGAACGCAAAGAACTTCCTCGTTTTCGGAACAGGTCCTCACTACTGCCTAGGACAGACTTATGCACAGCTCAATTTGATGGCCCTGATTGGAAAGGCCAGTATGGCCCTCGACTGGGAGCACCACACGACCCCCCAGTCCGAAGATATCAAAGTCTTCGCTACCATCTTCCCACAGGTATGGTGCCGCCTCAGCTGATCCGTTCGCACATACTTCCCGCGATACTTAACTTTTTTTTTTTTTTTTTAATAGGATGACTGCCCACTCGTCGTACGACCCCGACCAGAGTGAATGATGTCGTGAATGACCCATGGATGGGGTAACTTTTTTACACCCCTACCCCCAATTATCGAAACAACCGGTTCGAGGACACACCTCACCTTAATACCTAACTAACCTGCACTCCTTCCCCCCTCCCTCTTCTTCTTCTTCTTCTTCTTCTCTCATTCTTCTACCCCTCCTCTTTTCTCTCATCACGCTGAATACATTATGTACGGTGATCCTTTTACAGCATGACGGGCTTTGCCTTGCACCCCGCCCTTAACTCTATTAATGCCCCATCCCATCCCTTATTCTTCCCTTCTCCCCTTTAAGCTCCATGGAACTTCTACCCCAGACGTTCCCCTCCCTCATATGATTCCCACACCATTCCCTCTCTCCTACTTCACTTTTGGCTTCGCATTTGATCTTCTTATTTCTTCCCTCGTCACGCCCTTTACAGTTTCTCGTTTCTTCTTTTCTTTTCTTTTTTTTACTTCTTTCGCAAAAGCTTTTTAAGTTCAGAAAACGGCTCGTATATGGTATACGAGAACAGTGCGAGCAACTCGTCTGTCTTGACGATTCGGTCTCGCCTTTGGAAATGGGAAAGGGGAACGGGGGGGCGGCTTTAACGCATCGCAACAGCTAATCGGGGCATGCTACGGAGTGCATATAATACTTAATCGCTATTAATGAATGATATTCGGTGAAGACACCTCTTCCTCTTCTCTTACTTCAACCTCGCTTCACCCCATGCTTCACCTTGTCTTGTTTCTTTTTCCTTCCCGAGAACTTATCCTTAGCGGCTCAACGTCAATGTCAACGTCAATCAAAGTGTTTATTTTATTATTATTATTATTTTGGTTTTTTTCTCTTATTTATTTATATTTCTTACGTCATCATCCTCTGCCTTCGGAGTTAAAAAGAAAACCCAAAATAAAAACCTTATTTCCCTTTTGCGGAGGCCCGGCGTCGACTTGCCGAGGCCTGCGACTTTTTTACTTCCAATGGATCCTGCCTTTGATTCACCAGCATCATCAACCAATATTGTAGTCAACAGGCAGAGCAACAATGTTTTCTAACAGAACAGCCCTTCGTCTGTGCTCGAGGGCGTCTCGGCCTTCCACCTCCGCCGTTGCTGTCCCTGCCCGTCGGCTCCAGGGTATAAGGGTGCGAGCGCAATCTACCATTGCCGCAAATACCAGGCAAGCTCCCTCCCATAAGACTATATATACCCGGCCAGCCCGCCATGCTCGACTACTCTCCAACACCGCTCGTCTACCACAATCAAACGGCTCCTACGAACCCCTCTCCTTAAAAGAATACAAATTCGAAGACGTAAGCACCGCCAACTATCAACTACCCTAGCTATCTTTACAGAATTCCTGACAGCCAGCAGATAAACTCCGCCTTACCCACACAAGACTCTTCCTCGCCCTCCTCAAAACCAAATATAATCCTAATCGATGTCCGCGAACCCCCCGAACTCGAAGCAACGGGCATCATCCCTTCCGCCCTTTCCATACCCATCGGATCCCAGACAGACGCCATGTTCTTGACCCCGGACGAGTTCTTGACTCGTTTCGGCTTTCCAAAGCCAGGGACTGAGGGAGGTGATGATAATACTACTGCCAAAATGGTGTTTTACTGCAAGGCTGGCATTCGGGCCCGTACGGCGGGCGAACTGGCTGTTAGAGCGGGGTATGATGCTGACAGAATCGGGGTTTATGATGGGAGTATTTTGGACTGGGAGAAGAATGGTGGGCGAGTAGAGAGGTGGGATGGGCCTGAGAATTGAAACACTGGCTTGACCTGGCCTTTTCTATTTTGTCTTGATCGATTCTTGTATATCTATACTGGACAAGTACTTGTATTATTGCATGGTGGCATGGTATGCGCAATTTGGTTGAACATTGGCTCACAAGCCCATTATGTTGAATCGTATAAAAAAAGAGCGAAAAAAAAAAGGGAAGAATGATAATTCTACGCGATCAACTCATGGAAGTTTTTAGATATCCCACAGGCAAAGGTAGACAAAAGAGGTAGACAAAAGGTCATTACAAAGATAGCTTTCTTGCATGCTGGTTAACATGAATCATGGTGTCTTTAACGGGTTGACGGTTTGGCGCTGTAAGGACTTTCAAGGGATATCAAACACCGGCTTCAACTTTTTAATAAGTGCCCATTCTTCCATCGTCACGTCTGATCGGTAGAATTCCTTGAGTGTATCTATGCTCTTTCGGGAAATCATCGAGTAAAGTGTATCCTTTTCTTCGAGCTGGCGGCCGTACAGCGGTTGGTTGGGCCCTTCAATCTTGATGGCAACGGAAGGCTGTCCCTTCTTGCAGATGGGGAGCTGCTTGTGGTCTCGTTCAATAGACATTCTATGCGGCCAAAAGTTAGTACAAACGCATCTGATTACGGAATAAGTCGGAGGTGAACTCACACTCTACCGAGACTAATGACTTCCTTCTGTCCAGTGGTTGGGTTAGTTTTCACGGCTGCAATGGGTGTTAGAAGACGGAGGGAGCCTTCAGTAACATCAACACCAATAACAATCGGGTCCTTCTTGTTGAACACAGCAACTGGTGACAGGACGCAAGGGAAAACGGCTTGTAGCTTGCTCTCCTCCTTCCTCTGGGCTGCAAGCTCTTCCATATGCTTCGTAAAGTCATCGAACAGATGATAAATGATATCAGCAGTGAAAATCTTAATGCCATTCTCATCTGCGTAAGCCTGGGCTTCCTTGTCAACTTTGACGTCGAAGCAGAGCATGACGGCGTACTGCTTGGCTTTTTCAAGCATAGCGCCTGCACGCATCACATCACGCTTGTATACAGGTCCAATGGAGATATTGGCAACAGGAATCTTTGATGTCCTCAAGAACTCTAGCAAGGCTTCGAGGGAACCAAGAGTGGAAGCTTGAACGGCAACACCACGGTTGTCTCTGGAAACCTTGCTGAGGAGGTTCTCTAGATCAGACATGACTTCATCCGTAAGATCTTCCTCGTCATCATCATGGTTGACCACAAGAAGTCGGGAACCAGCAATAGCGTGTTCAAGGTCGTTAGCAGCAATCTTGACACCAAGCGCAGCCTTGACTTCCTTGTTATGGACGTATGCAGATTTGAGTCGCAGTTCTTTCATTGGGGCCGGAGTGAGAAGGGCTCGAATATTCGTGACGATGGCCCCGTTGAGACCGCAAAGGACGATACGATCTCCTTCACGAAGTACACCGTTGGAAAGGACAACATCAATAGTAGTACCGAGACCTTCAATGACCTTCACTTCCAGAACTGTACATTCCACTTCTGAAAGGTACATAAGTGCATTGGTCATACGCTCCTGAGTAAGAGTGACAAGTAGTTTCAGCATATCAGGCACACCCTCACCCGTATGGGCCGAAGTAGGAACCAGAGAAACGTTGCGAGCCATGGATTTGTTTTCATAGTAGAGCTCGGAGTTAAATCCTTGCTCTGCAAAGGCGAGCTTAGTCTTCGCAACTCGGTCTTTGAACTCGCTTTGAACTGTCTTGCTCTGCTTAGCCAAACTGTCCTGGAAGCCGTTGTTGTCAATCTTCTTCCAGCCGAACAATCTGTCTATCTTGTTTAAAGCCACGATGAAGGGAGTCTTCCTGTCACGCAAAAGCCTCATGGACTCGAGAGTCTGGGGTTCCAAACCGTGCATGATATCAACAACCAAAATAGCAATGTTGCAAAGAGAGGATCCTCTTGAACGAAGATTGGAGAAGGACTCGTGCCCAGGGGTATCGATGATAAGAAGCCCGGGAACCTTGAAGTCGAATTTGCCATCTTTATTAACGACTGCAGTCTTCTGGACGAGAGCGTCGACGGGGAAGTAGGTAGCTCCGATTTGCTGCGTAATACCTCCAGCTTCGCCTTCCTGCACATTGGTCTGTCTGATTTTATCCAAAAGTTTGGTCTTTCCAGTGTCGACGTGTCCAAGAATACAGCAAATAGGAGAACGAAGGTTGTCCTTCGACTGTGCTGCCACTGCTTCTTCGTGCTGCTTCCTTCTTCTCTCTGCTGCTTCTGCCTTCCTCTGTGCAAGGGCTTTCTGTGTAGATGTGACATCTTCCTCCTCGGATTCTTCTTCCGACTCTTCTTCCGACTCGGATTCCTCGGGCGTACCGGCCTCTGGCTCCTCCTTTCCAGCAGCCTTGGGGGCTTCCTCCTTAGCCTCTGGTTTGGCTTCGTCTTCCTCGTCAGACGAAACATCCCAGGACTCCTTGATATCATCATCACTTTCTTCGGCCTTTTTGGCTGCCTCAGCTGCCTCCTTTGCTTTCTTCTCCTCTTCCAGTCGCTTTCTCTCAGCCTCCTCGGCTTCGTGCTGTGCCTTGGCTCTGGCTGCAGCAGCTTCCAGGTCTTCCTCCTGTTTCTTGCCTCCACGCTTCTTCTTATTCTCATACACTGGCTTCTTCTTTTCCGTGGGCTTTTCTTCCAATCCAGCTACTACAGCACCACCGGCCTCTAGCAATTGCTTCATTCGCAGCTCATTTCGGTCCCTTGCTTCCTTCTGGGCCTTGGTCAGAAGTTTTCCTTCTCGTCTAAGCTGCTCCTTTTTCTCCCTTTCTTTTTCCTTCTTTCTCTGACGGATTTCCTCTTTTCTTCGCTCCTCTTCCTCTAGTTTTTTGCGCTCTTCCTCGGCCAATGTCTTCTCAAGCTCTAGACGGCGTGCCTCTTCTTCCTGCTGCTTTCGCAGTGCCTCCTGCTGTCTCTGGATTGCAGCTAAGTGAGCAGGGATCTTCTTCTTCTTTCCGGCAGGCTCAGCAGCTGGGGCTGGGGCCGGTTTAGTCTCAGCAGCAGGGGTAGGTTTTGTAGCTTCCGGTTTGGCAGCCTGAGCAGCAGCTGCGGGAGCTGATGCTTTCTTCTTTGCAGCCTAGTAAACGGAGGCGTCAGTAAGGACCGTACACCTTAAATCGTATATCCAGCAATAAATCATATATCTCACCTGCTCCTTTTTCCTCTGCTTTTCTCTCTCTTTCTTCTCCCTTTCTTTTTCCTTCTTCGACTTCAGCTTTCCACCCTCCTCAGGTTCTGCTGGTTTGGCTGCTTCCTTCTTTGCAGCTCCCTTGGCTGGCTTTGGTTTTCCAGCAAAGACATCGTCATCGTCAAACGTGCCCTCTTCAGGTTGCTTGCTCTCTATAGTAGAAACAGGATCTTCTCCCTCCACAAAATCATTGGTGGGCTTTCCCTTCTTTGCCTTCTTGTTCTTGTTCTTCCTCAGAGCTGCGAGCAGTCCACCACCCAAGTCATCGTCTTCCTCCGGAGCAGCGGCGTCAGCTTGAGGCTCTTCCTTCTTCTCAGTCTGGTTTGCCGGAGCTATCGACTCGCCCAGCTCTGCTTCCCAGTCGTCATCGGCCTTTTTATTTGACTTCTTTTTAGGCGCCATCTCGGACCGGTCGTGTGTGTTGTGAGTTTTCTTTTCCTATAAACGAGATTAGCAAGGAACTCGCCTGAAAAATTCCCAGGAGATCAATAACTAGTTGCAGCTTACCCGGCGCTTCTTTGCCGTTCTTGTACGCGGGATTGATATAAAAGCGAGGTTTGTGGGTGACTTCGTCCCTCGAACAATGCTTATCGTAAAAAGTTGATAGCGGGTGGCATTTGTTAAGTTACTTCAAGGGACCCTGTTAAGGTTGGGGCTTTTCCGCCTCCAACTGCGACCTCACTTTCTTCTGCCTTTTCTCTCACTACCTAAACTACGTAGTCTCTAATTTTATAGCCCGTCTATACCGTGTTCCGTTGGAAGCGTCCTCCCCTCATGCCACTTTACTCGGTTGACAGCCCATTCGTTAACTAGTGGGGGGTTTTTTTTTTACACTTGCCGCAGGCTAAAAATTGTTCACAGTTCGAACGAAGCTCAAAATTACTAAGCTAAGCGCTCGCCTATTTTTCGTGGCCCTGGTTTTGATATCTATTTGATATCTAGATCAGCATGTAAGGAGAAGTTATATTGATACCTTATACTCCGGTTTTAGGAGGCATCCGGTATGCTGGTTGGAGTAATACAATGATTACTGCTAGTCCTTTTTCCGCCTAAGCGTAGTTAAGGTAGGATGTCTTCGAGTGCGCTTCAGCCTGTTCCTTTGTGTGGCGAGTTCAGCTGCAAGGATGTGCTGCCGGCCAAATGTAAATGTTCGACATTATTTTTGTATCCCTGAGCTGAAAGCGACGCAGTCTAAAATGAAAGTGCCGAAATTGTAGAATGTTGGAGAATGTTGAATGTAGTGCACCGTCTGCCTTCCCCCTCCACCCCCTCCCCCCCCTTTTTTTTCGTAACAGCCTATACAAAGTATCCCGCTATGAACAGCTACAAGAGAAAAGATAAAAAGGTCAGGTATGGCATCAACTCTTCTATAACACGGATGGAAAGGAGAGTACGCCTTCCATGGAGAAGTTACCCACCAGATATGCAGTGATGTGGCGTGCTAGATTTCAATCCGGAGCATATTCTCCATCCACATCAGGATATCCGTAAATGGGTCGTTTGTCTCGCCTACAACTAGCCTGGCGAATTCGATGAATCTTTCTACCTTCTTTTCGGCATACGCAGGCGGAGCATTGTCTGGGGTGGTCCTCCGCATCATATCTTCAAGATACCTGGCTCCGCGGCTGATAAGACGAGCAAGAATGTCACCGTCAATATGCATGTATTCAGGCTTGTCTGGCAAAGGGCATAGTTCGTCCGCAGCCATTCGGCGTTTACGGCGGAAAGGGCAGATATTGGTGTCCGCAAGACATGAATATTGAATGAATCGAAGGATCCGCCATTCGTTCTCTGTGAGCATCTGGAACCGATAAAGCGTGCCATCCAGTGTTGTACCGTAAGCTATCTCGCAGCCGCCGGAGTGGGGCCGGAAACTGCGACATACTCGTACCACTGCGGAAGGGGTGATGGCAGAAAAGACGGGCCTAACCAGCCTGTCATCCTTTAATCCAAACTCTCTTAGGCCGATTACTGCTCCGCCGCGATTAGCTGTGAATATAGTCTTGAGTTCTCCATCAAGATTCACATGGTCAAGTCCCCCTTTATCAACGCCCGCTTGAGCATGCAAAATTAGCCCCTCTTGCGTCGCTCGAAGGACAATAAGCGAGTGGCGGGCGGTCAGGACGTAGATAAACGGCTCCTTCACAGTGATTGAAACCGCATGGGATTCAAGATGGTGAGGCTCCAGGCTTCGCCATTTTCGAGTGGATGGATCCAGGGTCTGCATTAGCAAGTCATCCCCAGAGGCCACGATCAGGGAGCTCGGTCCGAACGAGGTTATTGTTCGGACTGGTTGGTTGTACGTGTGAATGCGTTTGGTCATGCAATCAATGTTACCGATACCTGGTGGGTTTTGCCGAACTGTAATGTAAACAACTCTCCCTCTGTATTCAACACAGATGTCTCTCCCCGCTTTGTATTCGACCTGTGGAAAGGAAGTTCCTACCACAATCATGTGGTATTCATTACCTTCACCGTAGAATTTCCAATCTACCAATGCTGTCACTTTTTCACCGGATGCTCCAACAGGTTGGCGAGTGAGCACTGTAGGTGTAGTCGATTCATTGCCTCTAGCCCTAAGATCGATTGGTGCTGAAATTAGCGTCTCCCCATCAGGGTCTAGAAACCCAATCTTGGGCCATATCCAGCGTTTGGTGCCCTCCGTTGACGAAGTGAAGTCAAAGTCCACCCTATTATAAGCCACAATCAACTTGTTCAAATATTCGGAATATACGAGTCTCTTCGGATTTCCCCGGACACGTATCTCGCGAGGAACAGCTTTTGCAACTTTCTCCAAGCTACAGGCAAAGAGAGTATTGTCGGTAATACATAACAAGGAACCACTAAGGCCTGTGGCTGGTGCCTGTGCAGGTAAATCAACGCAGTTGAATATATCGACAATAGGCTGCATCTTTTCAGGCTGTAATCCAATTAGCATCACCTTTCCTAGGAACGATGAGTTACCAGTGGCTTACCTTGCTTTGATCAGTGATCCAAACTTTCTCCAGAGAGTAATGCAATGACGCCTCAATGGGGCTGTGTGACACCCTCCAAAGACCTGGACCACATGAGACGACAGCCAAGGTTTTATCAGATTCATAACCTCCAATTCGAACAGAAGTTTCACCGAGTTTATGAGGCGGCAATTGGTGTATTTCTATGTGAATATGTATCATTTCAGTATTCCTGTTCTGTTACCGCCCGAAAATTGCTAATGACTTACCGAATGAAGTATCATCTTGAGTGACTCTGAAGGGAATCAAATGCCCACTCCGGAGGCCACAAAATAGGACCATCAGCCTTTTCTCCTCGCCAACGGTGGATATGAGCTTTAGAGATTCGAACACCGGTGAATTAAGGTCATCCTTGCCCATCATGATCCCACGTTCAAGGTGAGGAGTCAAGCCTTCCAGGCTATTTATTGCCATAATCAGGAGTTTCCCTTCGCTTGTACCAATAAAGAGATATAATTTGCCGCCAAGCTCCTCAACGTCGAAGCAAATTGGTTCCTGGTCGAGAGCAAGAGGCAGTCCAATGAGGGTACATTTGCACCCGTTTTCGTCAGAACTGACGCTCCGGAGTTCCACTCGAACATCGCTACCGCTTCTTATAGCTACGACAACAAGAGAGAGAGGCCCACTGGTGAAGGCTACAACGGCTCGGTCGTTTGGATCATCCCATGTTATAGAAGATCGCTGCTGGAAGACAACGTGGCTCAACCGAATTGATGCATCAGTGACTTGTACTACAATACCGTCTGGCGTTATACTGGCTGCTAGTGTTGGGTGATCAAGATCTAAACCACTTCGTTCTTCGTCCATAGCAAATGCTTCCTCAGTGCCACTTATTGGTATAAAGATCAAAGAACTCGTCATAGGGTCTGTTAGCAGGCAAAGGGTGCCTTCTCCTCTAGGGACAGGAATTCCCCATACTCCTGTTATACTTGAACAAGCCCCATGTTCAATATTGAGGCCTATCTGTGCTTCAATGCCATATCTCAGTTCGGAGATAGTGCCATGATCAGGTCCAACACCGGAGCATGTGAAGATTCGATCAAATGGTAGCCCCATGCCTTGTTGGGTGTCTCTGGACAATGGGTTTGGAGTAGGACGTCTTGCCTTTATCACGGCGGTATCTAGGATAGGGCCCCAGTTCGGGACTCTCTGTATACATCTTGGTGGTTTTCGAGCATCTTCAATAAAGAGGCCACCACCGCACATGCTACCGGCGGTGACCAGGACATCTCCGGCCTGGTATCCTTCCGGGAGGATTGCGAAGGCAGTATCAAGGTTACAGCCTAGCGAACCTAGATTGGACTGGCGTTCTATATCTCCAGACTTGCCTATCTCCAGGTATAAAATCATACCATCTTCGCGGCATAGGTAAATATCGTCAAACTGGGAGTTTCTAATCCGATTGCGCCTGGCTCGAGCCCAGTGAGTCCAAACTTGGTTTCTCGAACGTGGGCGATGTTCTAGAGTTGGGAAGGGGCAGTTCATTGGTACGACAGGCCCATCTGTATTCAAGACATTCTTGTAGATGGACATGGTCGAGTGTGTTGCAACCATGAAAGAAGTTGAGTGAATTAGGGGTATCAGAACTGTTGGCAGACGAAAATGGTTAGAAAGCCTAAGGCTGTTGATCCTTGGGTCCACAGATCGCAGCGTTTCCATGGAAGTCCAGTCGTAAGTAACATAATAAGACTCGGAGTCTTGAGCTATAAGCAATAGAAGAATTATTCTGTCATTATCTGGTGGCGTCGGGTAAAGAAATTCCATCCTCAAAATGTCACCGTCCGCACGGAAGAAACACTCCTGTTCATAGAATACCAACGTGAGCATTCTTGGCCAAGGGTATTAGTGTGGAAGACATTACCTCCTTGATGGGATTTACGGGTCCTTGAGCCATTTCTGCTTGGATCATAGATGGAGATTTCAGAGAGAATACACCAAAGAACTTTTGCGCGGCACAAATGGCCATTGCTCGTGCCCTTGTATTTGTTAGTATTACAGTTTTGCTTCAATACGGAATGCCTTAACTTTACCGTGGTTCCACAGCGATGTGTCTTCCATATTCCTCTAGAGCACTCGTATCTGCTGGCAAGGGGCGTCTAGAATAAACAAACTCAGGAACACCACGAGATCCAGGCTTGGTAAACATAAAAAGAATTTCCTTTGAGCTTAAAACTAGAACCAATATATGAGGTGGGACCTTTCCTTCATCTTGTGATTCTTGAGTAGAGTGGCTTGAGATCCTTCCACCTTGTTTTATTTGATCTTCTAGTTCGGGACCTGGTTGAGAGTTAATTATTTTGGCACCGATAATCCTGGAGTCGAAATCAGACTTGGTAACCACTTCTTCTAGGTGGCCGCTTGGGACTAGCTCCTTGATCTGGATGAATTTATCTCCAATAAACACAACATCATTTTGATCTTGGTGTCTGAGGCGAGCTGGGAGTATCCATTGAACCGCAGGCCCTTGAGCAAGGGTTCTGGACAGTATTCCAGTAGCAGGTGTTTGGGCCTTCTCTGCTCTTCCCGAGATACTGTCCGATTCACGGTTTCGAAAGAGGAGTTCTCCAATATCAACCGTCCTCGTGGCCCACGTCCCATTGACCAAGACGGTGGTCTGTAACGACATCGTGAAGTTCAAGAAAAGTTATTGATCCCTGGTAGACAGAAACAAAAGGCTTGCACCGATAAAATAGGAATTAGGGTGAGACCTGAACATAAGTTCTAAAACAGAGGCGTTCCTCTGCTTAAACACGGCCTACTTGGTAACCACCAATATGCGGTATCCTGGCTATCTTCAGTGTACTGGATCTGGGCTGCCTAAAAAATGTAGAACCATGAGGCAAATGGTAAGTATAATGAATGCAAAGACTGGAAAAGGGGTCCTATATAGAATCCTAAATGCACTGCGGGGTACTCCATACACTATTTGGCTAGGAAGGGAGTATCTATTAGCGAAGTAGAAGACCAGGGCTTGCTTGGTCGGATATGGTAGTATTGCTAGGCTTATTTTCCCTTGCTGGAGATTTTGTGTGTCTGTAGATTTAAAAGAGAACAAACAGAAGGGCAGCCGAGGTCATATATACCACTCTACACCAGTGGTGCCTCAAGAGGAGTGACGAGGTATCGGACCCTCCAAGATAACGCAGGACAGCGAGATGGATGTTTCATTTGGCCATGCCGGGTATAATAAAGCTGCATTCCCAGTAAGAAAAAGAATAATCACCGTTGGTCCTAAGGGTGGGCTGGGATGTTCGTTGTATACAGAAGCACCACATAGAGTACACAAATGTTTGGCGGGTTTTCGGGAGGGACTAACCCACTGTGAGGCTAACTAGACGACCAGCAAAAAGGGCGCCGTGGAAGAACCCCTTGTTGTTATGATGTTTTGGCGTCGCAAAAGCCCGAAAAGACGGAGAAAAAGACACCCCCCAAGGACACCTGCGCTTCCCCGGCCTCGTCGAAGAGAAGAAAGTCGGGTGTGTCCTGCTTGTACTTCCTCGTCCTCCTTGTTCTTCCCGCTACGTCGATGTTGCGACCTCCCAAGACGGTGCCTCAGTGGACGGAAAAGTTTCCCGGAAGGAAGTTTCTCCGCCCCAGCCAACCAGCGGCCGAGAAGCTGCGAGCCCAGACGTTACGCCGGTATCACCAACACCGGACAGCATCGTCCATAGACGTATCGTTCTCCAGGCGGGCCATTCAGATAGCTGGCATTTTTCGAGCTATAAGTTTTTCTAGAATATAGGCTGGACGCTGCCTGTCATACCCATCTCTGCAGCACAGATATACTTGCATAGCTGGCCTCTCGACGCTTTACCCCAGGCATAGCCACTACCTTTATCTTGCAACTCCGTCACCCGTGGGACCATCACTGCTTGTATACACGCACGACCACCCCTTGATTGCTCGGCATGGCTTTCCTCTAAGCCCGATAGAGCTTTAGCAGGTGCTTTTCCCCTCCAACGGGGTATACCATATATACCAAAATTCATATACAGCCATCTCAGATTGATCCCCTGGAAAGGTTCAACCAACTCTTGTGTTTTACCTCTCTGCCCTTTACTTGGCCACTCGAGGAGTCTGCGCTTGATACCCTCCATACCTTCATAGTTGCATTCCTCTCTCAGTCAACCGAACCTGTCGATGGGCGGGAAACTAGAAACGAATCGTGTAATGGCAAACGAAGAACCCAAGGCAGGAGATATCAATCCAGGTCGGCTGCTTGCTGATTCAAAAGCCTACCGTCGGAAGAGAGCAGAGATCGTCAAAGCAAGCAGAAAAAGAGATGTTAGGCTGTTAGCTAAGCTCGCCACCTCTGAGGGGGGCTTGCTGGAAGATGACATACGAAAACAAGTTTGTAAGATAGGAGCTTGTAGCGTGTTTTTTGCATTTTTTGCCGACGGTTTGACTAAATGCTTCTTACCAGGGCCAATTCTTCAGGGATATGTACGTGCTACCCACACACTGGAACTTCCACCACTGTCTGAGCTGCCATGCCACGGCGATGAGGATCAAGTCAAACTAGATGTGGATAGATCATTTGTTTATTACCCCAATTGTAAGTTCGTCAACGTGGACACTTTGCTACGGAGAGTATATCCTGGCAGATGCACTAATATTATCCTTCAGATAAGACAGAGAAACATCTCAAGGATAAAAGAGATGAACTCCTAGACTTGATCGTATCAGTCTTGCGGCGAAACCCCATGCTTTGCTATTTCCAAGGATACCATGACATAGCCCAGGTCCTACTCCTCGTTCTTGACCGTAAACATGCCTATCAAGCTCTGGAACATATCTCTCTCTTTCGCATAAGAGACTATATGCTTCCGTCTCTCTCTCCCGCACTTACACATCTTCAGCTACTACCCGCCATCATCACATCCGTAGACCAGAAACTTGGCCAACATTTATCTGGCACCAAACCATTTTTCGCCCTTGCTGCCACCCTAACGCTTTACGCACATGACATTGAAGAATATGCTCACATTGCCCGGCTCTACGACTTCATTCTCGCCCATGAACCGGTTGTATCAATATACCTGTTTGCTACCATCATTCTCTCAAGAAAAGACGAACTGTACGACATTCCTCAGGATGAGCCTGAGATGTTTCATGGTGTCCTGTCAAAACTACCCCGCCCACTGGACCTCGAGACCCTGATTTCGAATACGGTACGGATATACCAAGACCATCCACCTGAAAAGCTCCCCTGCGGTGCGTGGAAATCTATACCCTCCTACAGTGTCCTTAAAACGCTGAGAAACCCTGGCTTGCATTCAACTCCGGATCAAGCAAGGGGCTACTTTCATCAGCAGATCCGGGGCCTGCAGCGGGAAAAGATGCGCAAAGATGCAGCATTGCTTATTCGAAAGCACTCTTTTTCTATAAAGCTTGTTGGTGCCACAGTTGCTGTCGGGATCCTTTCATACTGGATGATAAAGCGAGATCCTGACCTTGTAAAGCATCTCTGGCGTTATCTAGGGCCTCTAAAGACTACCATGGGTTTATGATCAGGTTAGGTCGCACTCTTCTTGTATATTAGCTAAATGACACTCATGTATGCCTACGAATATAACACAGAATAGATGTAAAATTTATCATCTGCATAGACCTTCATCTAACTGCCATGCTCTAGCCCCATGCTACAACGATTACATAAGCCTGATGTTCAAGCTGTCTTCTTTGCCAGTCGTCATCTCGCAGGCTCCAACATCAACGATATCTGCGACATTACAATTCAATAGCAAAGATGGCCAACCGAGGCTACGATGCAGTAGTGAACGTTGATGCTGAGGTATGGGATGCTGTTGCTGTTTTCTTATTTCTCCATCAGGGCCGTTCCCCAGACTAATTGAACTCTCCATAACAGGGTGACCTTGGCCATACAGACCTTCAAGAAGACCTTGAATTTCATTCCTCAAGTACGACTCGTGCCTCCCTGGAATATAGACCTTGGATAATGTCCCTATTTTTTGCCAGTGTCTAGGCGATTATATCAAATCTAGCTAACTCGGGCACTTTCACTCAGATTTCGATGAGACACCACGCAACGCAAAAGGCCACCCAGATTCCTCATCTTTCCTCGCCGGCTCATCTTCTCGACAAGGGGGCGGGTCAGGAGGCGCAGGTTCCAATGCGAAGATCTGGAGTATAGCATATTACAACCGATATTTCGACGTTGACACCTCAGAGGTCTTCCGACGATGTGTTTCGACTCTCTACCCAAGATCCAATTTCCTCGATGTTCTGGATGGGAACCCCGACCTATACGGACCGTTTTGGATTGCTACAACTGTGGTAGTAATTCTTTTCCTGACCGGTACTGTCTCTCAGTATCTGGCGAGGAAAGGCAGTCACCATTTCGAGTATGATTTCCGCCTCCTCTCCGGTGCTGCCGGACTTATTTACGGCTACACTTTCATATTGCCCGTTGCTTTATGGGGGGCTTTACGCTGGTTTGGAAGTTCCAGTGCGGATTTGATTGAGTGCTGGGCGCTCTACGGATATGCCAATTTGATCTGGATTGTCGTTGCATTAGTGAGCTGGAGTCCGCTTACTGCACTGAATTGGGCGCTTGTTGGCGTTGGCTTTGGCTGGACAGTGTTCTTCCTGCTGAGGAATCTGTATCCGGTACTAAGTGCTACGGATATGAAGACGAGCAAGATATTGCTTATTGTGGTCATAGTGCTTCATGCAGCCTTGGCTATTGCCATTAAAGTGCTGTTTTTTGCGTAAGTTGAAAGACCATGCAATCCTTTAATACGCGCGGACGCTGACAATTCGCATTGTAGTCACGGAAGTTATGCTAAGAAGCATGACGATGACCACGATGACAAGCATGATAAGGGTAACAAACATGATGACAAGGACAAGCACTCGCGCTTTTAAATTTGATATGTTATATCCTCGAAATACCCTAGCTCTTCAATGACTGATGAGCTTTCCCTTGCAACACTAATTGAAATATCCTTCTGAGCGTCTTTCGAATGCTGTATTATTGTTTCTTGCTTATTGACACTGTATTACTCCAACATTCTCATAGAATCTCGTTTCCGTAGGGCAGTGAGGTTGGTGAGACTTTTTGTTGAGATGCTATCTAAATAGCTCCGGGTATTGCCAATTCTAGGAAGACCTTTTCAATTGGAAATGTAAATAAATAACATAGTGCCTCTTCTTCCTTTGAAAGGCGTCATTATGTCATGTTCACCCAAGTAAAACACCATACCACAACCTCTGGCGGAACCACGCAACAGAAAAGCACCAGTTTACTTCAGCTTCTTCTTTGGTCGGAGCTGGTTTGTGTGTCCGCACTTCTTCTTTCGGCAGTTGGTGGCACGTGGAGGGAGACGGGCCTAATCAGAACAAGAGATACATGGTTAGTCACATATCCAGAGGCTGCAGATGCCGGTCGTTAACGCTGGGTGCATGGTCACCACATACATAGCACTTTCGGCAGACCATCTTCTCGCAGTTGAACTTGGAGGCAAGGGCCTTCAAGGAGGGCTCGATGATACCACCGGGAAGGTCGAGGACAAGGTGAAGGGTGGACTCCTATAAATCATTCCATCCGTATTAGACACCATTTTGAATTCTCGTCTGTTTCGCCACACATAATCTCGGATAGAGTTGATATCTTTAGTCTTCCGGGTGCTGTTGTTCAAGCATACCTTCTGGATGCCGTATTCGCTCAATGGGAATTCATCGCGGATGTGCTTTCCACCGAAGACGTATCGCTGTTCATCGACAGAAACGAGCTCTCTCTCGAAAACCTGGGACTTGATGGCGGAGATAGTGTCGGTGGGCTCTGCGTTCAGAGTGAGAGTGTTTCCACTCAGGTTCTTGACGAAGCTATCGATTGAAACGAAAGGGGTCACATAGTCAGCCTTGCGCATCCCAAATCCATGGATCCAGCCCTCTTTTCTTCATATCTCCAATGTTCTTAAAGGGTTCGATCGGAGCGATGGGGGTGAAGGGTTCAACCTACATCTGCACTACATGGCAGAAAACGAGATACGTTAGAGATCATTCAGGGGAGCCGCGCTCAACTAATATGAGAGATAACTTACTGTTGGCAGTGAATCTGTCGCTGTTTTGCTTCGTGGTTTGCCGATACTGCGTCGGACATTCAAGATAGCATCAAGATTTCGAAGGTGTTCGCTTAGCCCGTGGGAGCAAATACCCTAAGCCCTACTCTCTGTGCTGACTAAGCGAACCATCCAACTTCAACCTTTCGAAGGGTCAGAACTAACGAGCAACAAAGATGCGACTGAAGATAATGATAATAATATATCGAAGGGTAGGCCAACTGATTTTTTCTATTCAAGTCTAGTGTAGAGCATTGGGGTTAATTGTTTACTATCTCTGGCTTTTCCCCTTTGGAACGTGAATTCGGCCCTCTGTCTGATACACAGCAAGGACAAGAGTCTCCAAGGACACGCCAATGGTTTTCGCGGCAGTATCATAGAAATTCCTTGCAATATCTGGTAGTTGGTATTCATAACGGAACCGCAAGTAATCGCATCCCGGTCTGGGGACGGGTCTCATAAGCCTGCTAGCCTCTTCTTCAGTTACCACCCTCCTAACTCGTAAGCTGGATAGGACAGCCTGCAATTTTTCAACTACTGCTTCATCATCCGTCTGCCTAGCTTGGTGATCCGTCTCGGTATCTGCTGCTCTAGTGGTTGGAAACATCTCTGCAAAAGGGTTGGAAGCCTTGGCACCTATAGAACTGAGTTAGCAGATGGCGCGCATAGGTACAACGAAGAGGTCATCCTTACCTTTATCAGCCACAAAGAGTCTATCGTACCAATCCATGTATTCATCTAGCTGTTGCTGTGTCATTTCCATTGCATCCATCTCCGTAGCTTGCATTGCAGCACCATTTGTGAGGAATCCTTGTGAAATTCCCCTACGGTCAAATGTACTTTGAGCTTCAGCCCATTTTTCCCAATCTATAACTTGAACGGAAGGATCGTTTAATGTCCGTGGGTATCTTTTGACGTTATCAAATGGAAATAGAAGCTTAGTAGCAACAATAACAAGACACATCAGCTGCACCTCTGGTAAGTATATCCGATGAAATCTCCTAGTTATTTCTTTTGGGAATGTGTATGTAAATTCCACGCTTTTCATAAGCTGCTTAACAGCTGAATACACTTCGACTGCAACGTTTATTAGCAGAAAGTCATTTGATAATTGTTATAATAGAAGCCCCTTACAGGCCAACTTACTAGGTAGAGCGAGTTGCTTCACATAAGATAAAAGAAGTAATGATGAGTTAATGGCCGGAAACTCTATGCTAAAATCACGGTGGTATAGCACAATCAAGTCCGCAACAGCTCGATGAATTTGATCCCCAACGGGTAGATTCTGGTATGCATGTTAGACGTCATATTTATAGACATTAAAGTAAACGTAATTAGATCTACCTTGGTATCAAATGCGATGTGATATATTGCAGGTAACCGGTCTTTCATGTCTGAAGGTATGAAGCGGAGAGGCCTCATGAACGGTATTTCATCCTCAGCAACCCATTCTTGCATGTACCCAATGCTCACTGGAAGGCGGAGTAACAATGTACCCAAGTAGCAAAGAGCCAAAGAATCAATTACTCGAGGTGAAGTACTGAGTTTCCGCTTGTGATACTGGTACTCTTCTTTATCAAGTTCGCTTGACACGCCAGTCTGAGAACTGAAGAACTGGGTCGAATTCTCATCGTCAGTATAGATATCATCTCTCCCTTCATAAATCTTCTCAAGCCGGAGGATCCATAAATCCTTTACAATCCCCTAGACACTCTGTATCAGCAAAACTTATTCGCACTATATGAACCTGATGAAGCCTTACCTCGAGTTCTGAGGGAAGCCCCTTGACATGAACCAGAGCGTGACATTGTTTCCACAGCAAAAGCTGATAGGCTTCCAGGAACAGCTGGAATGCATCACTCCCATGATAAGCTTTAGCAAATGTGCATTAGCAGGAGTAGTTAAACCAACGGTTTGGATATATGTCTTGCAGGTCTTACTTTTGGATCTCCGTTCAGCCTGGACTTTCTTCCGGCGGGCTGTTCTGCCGTGGCCGCCGAAGTTCTCGTCGTCTACGACCACTTCCTGACCCTATACGTGCAGAGTAAGCAAGACAGGCTGGATAATTATTTATTAGTCAAATTCTTTCATTTACCTGCTGCTGATGCCCTTGACGGCAAAACCACAACCCGTTTTCGATATAGTAACGGGTTTCGCGGCAGCCTTCCTGGCCGCAGGTACCGCGCACCGACTCCGCCATCAGAAGTGCATCTTCGCATGTAACGCTGGACGAGACTCACATTCAGGCTGTGTATTATGCCTGATTTGCTCGGCTAGATTACCTTGCCCTTCGCCACGCCCACAAAGGGGAGAGAGAGAATACGGAATTTTTTTAAAAAAAATATTCAATACACTTAGTTATTCGATGACTAGAGAGGAGCTACTGGTAGTGGCACGTGAGCCAACGGTTTTCAAGGTATTCTCTGACGTTCTTTAATGGAACAAAGATGTAGGAGAAGAGGCAGGCTGTACAGCGAAGGAAATGCTTTGACATCGTATATCTTTTCATTCATCATCACTCTGTCATTTGGGAAATGCCACACATGAAGAGCATCCACTTGTATACTAGAAAAACATAGCCCAGAAAAAGCTGCTAGGACCTATTTCTGCCATCTGCGGATGCAAGCAAGTCAAAGAAGATCAACTGTCTCCAAGGATGCTTAACGCCCACGCAGGTGATTTGATGGAACGGCTTATGGACACAGAATTCTAGCGATAGCGGGTAGAACAATGTTAAAATGGTAATTCAGGAATTGTCGTACTAATTTAGTGGGTAACTTCCTTTGCATCCATAGCGACCTCCTCGCCCATGGCAGTCAACACAACAACGCCTATAGAGCAGTTAGAGGAAAAAGGCTGTTAAGATCTAGAAGAGGTAGCTGGGGTTTACTTACTGACGTCCTTCTCCTCAGTTTTGAAGAGTCGCTCGATCTTCTCACCGACCTCACCAGGGGGAAGCTTGACATCATCCTTGGAAGTTCCATCATCCTTCATCAAGTTAAGGAAACCGTCGTCACTGATGTCCAGCTGCGGTGATGTTAGTATATAAGAACTCGCGTCCCCACCCGTTATTATCTAAACAGGTGGCAACTTACCAGCTGGTATTCCTGACGGCGGACGTTGGGGACATCCATGTTGTGGGTGGAGGGAGAGAGATCTTCAAGCTTCTTGCCGGTGAAGATATCGATGGCGACCAAGTGGACTTTGGCGTGGCCGTGCTTTCCGGTCTTCGAGGTGGTCATCTCAACAATCTTGCAAGGACGGCCCTTGATGACGACGTGACCGTTCTTTCGCAGGGCAGAACACTGCATTGGGAAGGTCTCGGAGGCGCCAGCATCGGGGCTCTCGAAGGTGACATTGTGCTATAGACCAGCGTCAGCGACCAGAACTCATTGCCTTTCGGTGGCTGCCAAAAAAAAAAAAAAAAAAAAAAAAAAAAAAATTACCACAAATGTAGCGCCCGCGATGGATGCGGGGAAGAGGCTTAGGGAAGTGGGATGTGTATACCTGCTCGTCGTCGGCCATGGTGAAGGATGTCGAGTCGATAGGTCAGAGAATAGGCTGGAGGAGGATGGATGGGGGGGAGAGGCCGACAGGTGTGCGCGAGATGGGAAGTGTTTGTGAGAAGGCAAGGGTGGGGAGGAGGCCGAAGTGTGAAAAGCAGGCAAAGAAATTTATATATTTTGCTGCCCTCCCGCCAAAGGAGGGAAAAAAAAAAAAAAAAAAAAATAAACAAAATAAAAACTTGTGTAGGAGGGGTCGGGAGTGCTTAGCCCGTTTTGGGCCTGTTTGCACTGTTTGCTGCTTTTGGCGCTTTTGGCTCGTGCGGGCGACCGCAGCCAGGCTGATCCATTAGTTTAGGTAAAGCTCTAGGACGAGGACGAGCCAGCAGGACGAGGACGAGCGGACACCAGAGACAAAGACGCCAGCAGCGATAGCGATAACTAGCGATAGCGACGGCGACGGCGACGGCGACAGGGGCCCTGAGACATGCGCGTTTAGGAGCCCGGTTGGATGCAGACCGGCGTCGAGAGCGGACAGGCAGCGCGAAGATGTGGCCAGACAGAGGAGCTGCCGGCCAGGGAGGCCCGGTTGCCTCTGCGTCCGCCGGCAGCCTGCCATACTCTCCAGCACGGCGGCAGTCACAGCTATCTGCTGCTAACAAGCCGGGACGGCCGTCGTTTAGTCCCAGGTCCTCCTCACTGTCCTTCTCTCCCACCCCGAATGCCTCCACTACCTCCCTACCCGGCGCCGCACGAGCCGCAAATGGACTCTCGAGACAGCCTCCTTCGGCCATGAGGAACCAAAGCTACCCTGACCCGGTAGATGTCTTGAACGGCATCATTGGCCAGCGACGTAGCAGTTCTACGTCCGGCGACGAGGCAGCCTCGCCGCCAGAGAAGCCGGATGTCCTTTGTGAGAACATCGACTTTGGCGGCCTCAGCTTAGAGGAGTTTGCCCATCAGATGGAGACACTGCCAGCTCGCCGGAACTATGGGCAGGGACTACAATCATTTGAGCAGTGTGAGCCTCCCATGGATATCTTTGTCTATCCAGTCACCCATTGTTGATATTTGGATGTATATAGATGAGAATGATCGGAATATCTTTGAAGAACTTCACAATTCGATCACAGTATGTCACATCTCACGTTTTCATTCAGATCTTTCACCTGATACTACAAAGAGGCCCCCCCAGCTAATCATCTTTGCACTCCAGGGATGTGACGAAATACTAAAATCAGTTGAATCATACCTCACCAAGTTCCAAGCCGAGCTGGGGGCTATATCCTCGAAGATTGAGTCCCTACAGTCCCGTTCATTCCGACTAAGTTCACAGCTTGAGAATAGGAAGAATGTTGAACGAATCTTGGGGCCAGCTGTCGAGAAAGTTAGCGTGTCACCACATACAGTTCGGTCGATATCAGACCGTCCTATCGATCAAGAATGGGTTAAAGCTCTCTCTGAACTCGATACGCTTTCTTCTACTATCAATGCAGATACCTCTACCCCAGAAAACATAAAGGCCATAGAGGATGTCAGACCTTTACTGAAAAATTTGCAAGAAAAGGTGCGTTTACTTCTATCCCAGTTATAGCTCACTCAAGCCCCATCACTAATTTTATGTGAAGGCTGTGGAGCGGATTCGAGACTTTCTAGTCACTCAAATAAAGGCCATTCGATCCCCGAATATGAATGCTCAAGTCATCCAACAACAGTCGCTCCTGAAATACAAAGATCTATATACATATCTTTCGACTCACCACCCAACATTATCCGAGGAGATCACCCAAGCGTATGTCAATACGATGAGGTGGTATTACTTATCAAACTTCACTCGATATTCCCAAGCCTTAGATAAGTTGAAGCTCTATTCAATCGATCGAAATGATCTCCTTGGAGGCGATGCTTCTTCGCAGAGAACGGGTAAATCATATTTCTACATTTATATTCTTCAAGGTAGTTCAGTATGCTAACCTTTCTTAGCGCATGGTGGATCTGGCGGCCGTAGTCCTGCACTTGCTGCTCATGATCCCCTCGCCTTGGGTCGGCGTATGGACATATTGAAATCAAGCTCCCACATGGCTCTCTCATCTTACTTGGCAGAGGAAGACAAGTCTACACATGGGCTGGAGATTGTCTTCCGAAACTTCAATCTGGCGCTGATTGATAATATCTCTGCTGAGTATTCGTTTATGGCCGAGATGTTTTCTGCGAAAACAATACATTATACCTCGCAGAAAGTGACGGAGATCTTCGAACCCACATTCGCATCCGGTCAGGCTATAACAAAACAGCTTATCGATACCACTACTGACTGTATTGGAATCCTCCTCTGCGTAAGATTAAACCAGCAATTTGCATTTGAAATGCAACGTCGGAAAGTCCCAGTGGCAGATCCTTACATCAACGGCATCAACATGCAACTCTGGCCTCGGTTCCAAATGATCATGGACATGCATTTTGAATCACTGAAGAGGATATCAACAGCCTCTACTAGAAGCGGCCTTTCAGTCCTAGCTCTGACATCAACCGATGCCCAATCATCTGCACCGCACTTCCTTACACAACGATTCGGCCAGTTCCTGCATAGTATATTGACATTATGCAACGAAGCTGGTGATGATGAGCCGATTTTCAACAGTCTAGGCAGGCTGGTGAATGAATTCGACGCCCTGCTCACCAAACTAAGCAAGAGCAGCGGTGACGCAAAAAGAAGAGAACGCTTCCTCTTTAACAATTACTCCTTAATTCTAACCATTATCAGCGTAAGCCATGATTTATCTCTACCCACGAGTTTGAGCATTCCTAACCTTCCTTTTAGGATACCAAAGGAAAACTGGCAACCGACCAGAAAGAGGTGCGTGCTTACTACAAGCAATTCATCGTTGTTTTTGATATACTAACAATCTCGTAGCATTTTGAATCTTTCGTTAGAGGGCCAAGTAACCGTCGATAGTCATTCAAAGCAACGGGACATCTCCTTGTTCATGTGTAGAACCCTTGGGATATAGAGCAAATTTTTATGGCGTCTTGGTTGGTCTATGGAAGCAAGCGGCTGCAAGTAAGCGTCGGAGTCTGGCATATTTGCAGTAGCATTCACGTTGTGTTTATCTAATATGCGTATCAATAATCCCTTTATACTTCGCTGTAGATAGTCACAATATGAGAAATGCCCCTGTTGATCTCCTTGATCTCCACCAGAGGCCGAGCCCAATTGAGGTTCGGCCATTACTAAGCTCCAAATTCCGGCTAACGTTATTTAGCCGTCTGGGGGTAACACTCTTCTATCCTCACCAACAGCCTGCTTTTCGGATGGTGAAAGGCAAAGGCTCAATAGATGAACCCGCAGACTCTTTGACTGGATTAGCCTGCGAGGCGAGGAGTTGAGCCGGTGACGCCGCCCCAGCACTGGTTGCGCAATGTTCTCTAGGCCTGCGTTTTCAAGGCAGGTAGCAAGATGCCGCCCATTTTCTAGTAGCAGCAAGCTACATGCCGACTTTACACACGCAGTAGGTGCTACTATAACACCCTCTGGGCACAATCCCGTCTTAATTTGTGCTCGACCTTATAATGTGGTGACCTCTGAACATGATTTGATGATGTGGAGAATAGGTAATTGGAGCTGGAGTTGTTGGACTAGCTGTGGCTCGTCAATTAGCAGCTCGAGAAGGATCAACCATTCTAGTTGAGAAACACTCAGCAGTTGGAACAGAGACAAGCAGCCGAAACTCCGAAGTCAGTGGCAGACCCTTCATCAACTTTCGTTTTGGGAAGGCAAATAAAACTAACAGGCGCCCTATAGGTAATTCACGCTGGTCTATACTATGGCGTAGACTCTTTAAAAACAAAACTATGCATTGAAGGGAAAGAAATGCTTTACGAACTTTGCGAGAAGCAAAACATCCCGCACCGCAACACTAAGAAGTGGATTGTTGCCCAGGACGAGGAACAATGGAAAGAATGTTTGAAAGTTTTCCTCCATGCTAAGGAAATAGGTGTACCAATACGCTTTGTTTCCGCCGAAGAGGCAAAAAGGAGAGAGCCAGATGTGCGAGCAGAGGCGGGGATCCTAGAAAGTCCCACGACTGGGATAGTGGACGCTCACTCCCTAATGTCTTACCTACACGGCAACTATGAGGAAAGAGGCGGAGACTGCGTGCTGTTGACGGAAGTTTATAAAATTGAGCCTCTAAAAAATAGAGGTGGTTATGAAGTTTTTACCCGGTCCGGAGAGAGAAAAGACGAAGAGTCATCTTTTACAGCCGAAACACTAATTAACTGTGCTGGTCACTTTGCGTGTGGAATAAACAACATGATTTTACCACCAGAAAGACATCGAACTCCTCACTTCGCTAAAGGGACATATTTCTCATACGCAGCTTCATCACCAAAGCCTTCAACCCTGCTATACCCAGCGCCGAGACCCAGTTATGGCGGATTGGGCACACATCTGACTCTCGACATGGCCGGCCGAATAAAATTTGGCCCTGATGTCGAATGGGTAGACAGTCCAGATGATTTGATCCCGAGCCCAAAACGTTTAACACAAGCTATCAAGGAGATCCAGGCATACTTACCCAGCGTGAATCCCGATGCGATTGGTCTTGATTACTGCGGTATTAGACCGAAGCTAATCAGGGGAGGGTCCGTCTCCTCTGGGAAAGATTTCCAAGACTTTGTGATTCAGGAAGAAACAGGTTTCCCAGGCTTCATAAACTTACTTGGGATTGAGAGCCCCGGGTTGACTAGCTCTTTGGCTATTGCAAAAATGGTAGAGAATCTTTTATATAGATAGTTATTTTTCTTGGGCTGTTTAACCACATAAAGAATGTTTTCTGGGTCAAGCTTCAATGCAATTGCTTTTTTAACAGTTCGACCCAGGTCAATCAATACAAGCTTCGAATAAGCTCAAACACTGTTAAGACTTAGTATCTACTGGGCTGTAGTGATCAAGGATGCTCACTTACATGCTGGTAGATTTGGGTCTTTTTTATCCCCTTTCAATGCACGCAACGCAATTGTGTCAGCCTCACTGGGCTTGACGGAAAACTACCATTCAACGAAACATGAAATTAGCAACCAGTAAAGATCTTTAGAAAATTATGGGGATATTTTCTTACTTCAGTCAATGTAGATTTCAATTCCAAGCTCTCCACCAACTTGGCGATAGCATCTCCCACAGCATTGGCATCCTTTGCATTATCACCTGAACAAGCCTGGCCAATATATGGCAATATTTTTGCAATTTGATGAGCTTCCTCCGGATTCCTAGTGGCTTTGAAGTGTATAGTTTTGGCCAGGGATATACAAGATGTGATACCGTGGGGAATTGCATATGTAGCCCCAATAACATGGCCAATTGCATGGCTTAGCCCTATGGGGGCTGTAAAGTAGAAGGGAGGAAAGGCAGAATACGCGGCTATTTGTAATTCCTGGCGAATCTTTGGGTCTTCGGGATCCTTCTTGCACAACGGGAGGAGCCTGAATATCTCTCTTATTGCCGTTCGACACAGTCGTTTTGTAGGCACTTCGGCGGCCTGAGGGTGATACTGTAACTCAACTGCATGATCAATTGCACGGACCTGAATATATTCTTTAGCGTATTGTGAGATAGAGAGTTGTTGGCCAATTCTGAGATTTCTTACAGCGGAGCTTAGCCATAGACGTGCTGGGGTATGTAGAGTGATTTCGGCATCGTAAATGATTGCTGCAAACATTAGCAGATACATTAACTAGTTAGCTAGTTAACTAATTATTGATATCAATTTTCAATAGTTACCTTTAGGTGCCAATTCAGGGTGGAAGATCCCAACTTTTAGACCTTCACGACTGGTATACCCTGCTCCCAGTGTATTTTCAGCCACGCTCAGAGTCGTCGGTAGGGCAACTATAGGTATCCATTGCTCAGTGTGTTGATTCATATGATATGCGACGGCCTTCGCAGCATCTATGGGCGATCCTCCCCCAACCGCTACTAGGACATTCGCCGCAGATTGCTTGATATGTTCTATTGCGGACTCTATATCCGCAACAGGCCTATTCTCTGCCAGTTAGCCTGACGATCTTGTATCCCACCCATGATTTAGCAGCGTACGCATGTTGACGGACTCCAGCATATGTGCCCGCATGCGAGTCCGCCAGGAGGCCCTCTAGCTCCTTAATAATGGGTGTTTTCTCATTCAACGATCTTCCCGTTATGATAAATGCTTTGGAGCCTCCTAGCTCAGAAACCACTTTTCGTAGCGAGCTTCGTCTTCCTAATCGTGTTATTAACATGTTAGTTAACAGCGTTATTTCTTCATCTCATAATGCCTTGTGGTCGAGCGTATATCACTTGCCTTGCCCGTAGAGCATATACTTTGCAGGTAGCGTAATATATGCACCCTTTAGCTCGCTGTCAATGCCATGGAACGAAGACGTAAAATCCATTTTATACAAATCCTTAGCCAGGTGCAATGTAATTGTTATAAACAGTTTACCCTATACTGTTAACGTGGGGATGTTTTCCTCGACACTGCGATCCATGTTATGGTATGGTGGGATGAAGGTGCCTTGTGCTAGTTATGACGACATCGATCCTTTTTAAACTTGAGGCGCAACATTTGAACATTGGAATAGTTGTTTGAACGTAGAACATAGAATAATCACAATCCAGCCTGCAGGATATACTATGTGCGCAGAGAGCAAATGTAGATTTTCGGTATAATAATAATAATAATAGAGATGCATAGATATACTCCTTGGGCAGTCTATCTTTCTAAACAGTTCAAATGCAGGATGTTCATCATATTTGAACGCTCGTGTCATTCTTGAATAAGCCACTTCATCTCTTGACAAGGCACAGCAAGCATTTGCGTTCAGCTCAACTCAAACCCCGAGTTAAATATACACACTGCAAGCCTCCGGGGCTGTTCTTCGAGGAAAGAAAAGGTATAAAGCAATTGAACGAGCACAGAGGAAAGGAAAGAGAAGACGAAGCGCAGAAGGCCTCCCTAGCACCGTAAGATATGAACTTTTTTTTTGAATTGGCATTTCCTTTCCATTCCCATACTCTCTTTTTCCCCTTCTCATTGTTCGTTCATTTGTGTTGGTTGTTCACAATTTGTAAAAGATACCACACAAAGATAAATGCTGTCTGGGTTGTAAGGAACCTTAACATGCATGCGTTGCTACCACATTCCACATTCTAACAGGATCAAAAAAAAAAAAAAAGAAAACAGATGAAAGAAATAAAAAGAGAAGAAGGCAAAGACCTGGGCAAAAAGGGAATCAAGCACGAGTTAGAAAGAAAAGACAGACAGACAGATAAAACTCCTGGAAAAGGGGGAGGGAGATGTCATGAAGACGTAAGCAGGTGAACGCACAAGGTGGATGAAACGTAATAAGGAGAAGGGAAAAGGGGGAATAAAAGGTAAGGGATATCTTTGTTACCAGGAAGGGAGAAAGATGTGATGGAACTTTTCCCACTTCCAACGTCAAACCTTTGCCAGCTACAACCGAAACTTGGAGGGGAAAAAGGTAAAAAAAAAAATCCATAACCGTATATCAAGGCTGGATAGGTAGAGTGGCATAAACGCCAGGCAGAAGGGAGGGAAAGGGTCGTCCAGCAAAAAAGAAAAAAAGGGAGGCAAAACAAAAGGGAACATAGAAACAAGAGGAAGAGTATTCGTTAAGACATGCCAAGCCGAGGAAACCAGAATCAAAAACTTTCCTCCACAATTAGAAAACCGTTTCAAGCATTATTTAAGACTTAGTCTCTTCCGCGGGCTTGCCAGCCTCTGGCTGAGCAGCCTCACCGGTGGGGGCATCATTCTTGTTCTTGACATATTCATCGTAGACAGTAAGAGCTTCGTCAACCTTGGCTCGGAGAGCAACGTCATCATCGACACTGGTCGGGTAAGTTAGCTTTGATTATTATCAAGTATAGATGGGGAAGGGTGTGTTCTTACAGGCCAATCAACTCTGAGTTGTCCATTTCCAAAAGCATACCAGTGATTTTTCCGGCAAGCTCAGGCTGTTGAGCAAGAATCTTAGGGTAGATGGCTTCACCGAGCATCTGTTTCTGCTGGGGCTCGGGAGCAGCGTTGAAAACTGCGAGGTTGATTGAGCCAGAGCCGGCTGCTTCATCGCGTGGTATACCGCCTTGTCCAGGAGCACCTTGACCGCGGCCACCAGGGCCTGCCCGGCCACCCTGCTGTATGGGCATGCTACGTCCCTGAGCGAAGCCTGGGGCACCAGGTCCACCACGCATTTGTGGGGCATTACCGGCAGCCGGTGGCATACCTTGCATTGGACCCTGGCCACGACCACCTCCACGGCCGAACGACTGGACCTGGCCTAGCTGTGGGTAATTTAGACCGTTTGGAATTCCAGTACCCTGCATTGCGCCCATTGGGATACCTTGGCCACTCATGGCGAAGTTAGGAGGAAGCGGCTGGTTAGGGTTCATTCCACGGCCGCCCTGCTGTCCAGGGAACTGGGGGAACTGGCCAGGACGACCACCGGGCATTCCTGGCATAACCATACCAGCTTGACCAGCAAACTGCATTCCACGCTGAGCACCGGGGAGGAAACCTTGCTGGCCAGGAGCGCCATAGAAGACGGCAGGCTGCATGAACTATCTTTGGTATTAGAAAAAGAATCGAATGTGTGTATATATATACGGGGAGCACTCACGGGTTGGGCCATTCCGGCGGCGGCAGCAACCTGCTGTTGGCGGATGGTGTTTCTAGCTTGGATACTGGCCTCGAGCTGGTAAATGTTAGTAACTTGACTTCTTAGAAAATGTATTACCTTGGTGCTTACCTGGCTCTTGCGAACATCCTTGCGTTGGGCCAAAGCAACGTAGAGTGGCTTTCCGTGAACCATGCGTTGGTTCATCTCGGTAACAGCCTTCGAGGCTTCATCTGGGTTGCTGAAGCAAACGAAACCGAAACCTTTACTCTTTCCGAGATGTTTCTTTTCAGGCTTGGCACTCTCGGTCTTTCCCTCAGTCTTCTCTTCGGATTTCGACTTGTCCTCAGATTCAGACTTAGACTCTCCCTTTTCCTCGGACTTGTCACCGGTCTCCTTCTTCGCCTTCTCCTTATCAGCTTCCTTGTCCTTTTCGGTTTCGGCGGGAACGTCGACAATGGCCTCGCGCATGACCTTGGCGGAAGTGATGTTTCCGTAGCTGCTAAAGAGCTCACGGAGCTTCTCATCATCGATATCGTCGGACAAGTTCTTGATGTAAAGGTTAACACCCTGGTACTTGGAAGCCTTCTCGATGCGAGCAGCTTCATACTGCTTTCGCAACTCCTCTTCACGTTCATGCTTCTTCTGGGCACGGCCGACGTAGAGCTTCTGACCCTTGAGCTCGTACTCGTTCAAGGCCTCGACAGCGGCGGAGGCAGCCTCATGGTCAGAGAAGTTGACGAATCCAAACCCGCGGCTCTTGCCGGTCTCATTGTCACGGCTGAGGGTAGCAGAGGTGATTTCACCATACTTCTCAAAGAGACCACGGAACTCCTCATCGGTGACGTCCTGCTCAACGTTCTTGACGTAGATGTTGGTGAAGTTGGCCTTCATCTCCTCGAACTTGCTCTGGCGATCCTTCTTGGCAATGTGGTGTCCAACAAAGACCTTCTTCTCGTTCAACAACATACCATTGACGTGTTTGATGGCATTGGTGGCGGCCTCAGCAGTTTCATAGTGGACGAATCCGTATCCTTTGGAGTTACCATACTCATCCTGGGCAACCTTGCAAGAAAGAATGTTTCCGAAAGCAGCAAACGTGTCGTGAAGAGCCTTGTTGTCAATGGCAGTATCAAGGTTCTTGATAAAGACGTTGCCCTGACCGGTCTTGCGGAGGGCAGGGTCACGCTGAGACCACATGATACGGCATGGACGACCCTTGATCAGTGTGTAGTTGAGGTCCTCAAGGGCACGTTCTCCATCAGCGGTGTTGTTGTAGTTTACGTAGGCGTAGCCAAGAGAGCGTCTGGTAACAGCATCACGGCAGACACGGATCGACGCGACCTGTCCGATGGAGGAGAAGAGCTCATAGAGCATAGCCTCGGTGACGGAAGGGTCCAGCTCTCCGACGTACAACGAGGCAGAGTGAGGCTGTGAGGTCGCAGGAGCCGAAGTGCCAGAGGGCTCTCCGGCAGCTTCAGGAGCGGCCTCAGTGCTGGGAGCTGCGGCTGCAGCAGTGCCGTTGGCAGGGGCCTCGGTGGGCGCCTCAAGCTGGTCCGCAGGGACGTTGGTTGCGGTCTCTGGAGCAGACATATTTTCTAATGTTTTTCCGTGTTTTTTTGTGATTTTTTGGTTTGAATTCTTGGTCGCTTGGAAATCTTTTTCGTATTGTCAATCAAATGGAAAGAGTTAGCAAAGCCAGATCAAGAAGCTCGAAAGGAAAAAAGAGGGGCACCGCGACAAATTCTCTTCAAAGGATACAGGGTGTGCTCGAGCAGAAAAGGCAGAGCTGACGCGAGGCAGAGCGTCCTGCGGGCGAAACGGAAGGTGAGATGAGAGAAAAGGTGAAGGGAGAGAGCCGTAGGAGAAGTGAAAGTAGCTGGGGTAAGTGTGCGGTGTGCGGGTTTTTGGGCCACGACAAACAACCCACAACCACCGCCAACCGCCAGCGCCTCTCCTTTTCCCTTCTTCTCGAACGGCTCTCGTTTGCAATGGCGAGGAAGCAGTAGGCGCAGGTAGACGTGGGATCCGATGGTTTCTCGCGTGCTGGCAAAAACGGCGACGGGCTCGACGTGGGATGGCAAAGACGGGACAAGGACTCACCAGGCGAACCTCGAAGAGGTGATGCTTGATATTTTTCAGGCTTTACGAGTAGTTTTCTGGTAGGGGAAGGGGGCAAAGGAAAGGAAACACTCGAAAGTGTTTCTAACGGACGGATAGATCACAGCCTGAGGAAGCACAAGTAGCGATGTTGGTGGTTGGAGGTTGGTTGACTTTTTTTTTTTTTGATATCTTTTTTTTTGATGTGCGAAAGAAGAAGAAGAAGAAGAAAAAGTTTAAAAAAAAAAGTCATCTAATTTTTTTTTTTTTTTATTTTTTTTTTTTTTTATTTTTTTTTATTTATTCTTTCGT